>NC_143394.1:21318548-21622822 GCF_980474605.1 Leiobunum rupestre | reverse complement strand
ATTTATCTGGCAGATTGCCGTGTTGAAATGCCAAATTTTGGTAAATTTCTTCAGTCAAACATGGTTTTGAAGAAACATTGACACTAGCAATTGATTAACAAATCAATAAACTTGATTAATTATTGATATAAATAAGCCTGGCAGCTCTGTTTTGTTAATCACACTAAGAAAATAAATATAAATTTTGAATTAATTCCAGCTCCAAAATCCATTTATCTGGCAGATTGCCGTGTTGAAATGCCAAATTTTGGTAAATTTCTTCAGTCAAACAGGGTTTTCAAGAAACATTGACATTAGCAATTGATTAACAAATCAATAAACTTGATTAATTATTGATATAAATAAGCCTGGCAGCTCTGTTTTGTTAACCACACTAAGAAAATAAATATAAATTTTGAATTAATTCCAGCTCCAAAATCAATTTATCTGGCTGATTGCCGTGTTGAAATGCCAAATTTTGGTAAATTTCTTCAGTCAAACAGGGTTTTGAAAAAACATTGACACTAGCAATTGATTAACAAATCAATAAACTTGAATAATTATTGATATAAATAAGCCTGGCAGCTCTGTTTTGTTAACCACACTAAGAAAGTAAATATAAATTTTGAATTAATTCTTAAGAATAATGAATATTTCCAGCTCCAAAATCCATTTATCTGGCAGATTGCCGTGTTGAAATGCCAAATTTTGGTAAATTTCTTCAGTCAAACATGGTTTTGAAGAAACATTGACACTAGCAATTGATTAACAAATCAATAAACTTGATTAATTATTGATATAAATAAGCCTGGCAGCTCTGTTTTGTTAATCACACTAAGAAAATAAATATAAATTTTGAATTAATTCCAGCTCCAAAATCCATTTAAATGGCAGATTGCCGTGTTGAAATGCCAAATTTTGGTAAATTTCTTTAGTCAAACAGGGTTTTGAAGAAACATTGACATTAGCAATTGATTAACAAATCAATAAACTTGATTAATTATTGATATAAATAAGCCTGGCAGCTCTGTTTTGTTAACCACACTAAGAAAATAAATATAAATTTTGAATTAATTCCAGCTCCAAAATCCATTTATCTGTCAGATTGCCGTGTTGAAATGCCAAATTTTGGTAAATTTCTTCAGTCAAACAGGGTTTTGAAAAAACATTGACACTAGCAATTGATTAACAAATCAATAAACTTGAATAATTATTGATATAAATAAGCCTGGCAGCTCTGTTTTGTTAATCACACTAAGAAAATAAATATTAATTTTGAATTAATTCTTAAGAATAATGAATATTTCCAGCTCCAAAATCCATTTATCTGGCAGATTGCCGTGTTCAAAAGCAAAATTTTGGTAAATTTCTTCAGTCAAACAGGGTTTTGAAGAAACATTGACACTAGCAATTGATTAACAAATCAATAAACTTGAATAATTATTGATATAAATAAGCCTGGCAGCTCTGTTTTGTTAACCACACTAAGAAAGTAAATATAAATTTTGAAATTATTCTTAAGAATAATGAATATTTCCAGCTCCAAAATGCATTTATCTGGCAGATTGCCGTGTTGAAATGCCAAATTTTGGTAAATTTCTTCAGTCAAACATGGTTTTGAAGAAACATTGACACTAGCAATTGATTAACAAATCAATAAACTTGATTAATTATTGATATAAATAAGCCTGGCAGCTCTGTTTTGTTAATCACACTAAGAAAATAAATATAAATTTTGAATTAATTCCAGCTCCAAAATCCATTTATCTGGCAGATTGCCGTGTTGAAATGCCAAATTTTGGTAAATTTCTTCAGTCAAACAGGGTTTTCAAGAAACATTGACATTAGCAATTGATTAACAAATCAATAAACTTGATTAATTATTGATATAAATAAGCCTGGCAGCTCTGTTTTGTTAACCACACTAAGAAAATAAATATAAATTTTGAATTAATTCCAGCTCCAAAATCAATTTATCTGGCTGATTGCCGTGTTGAAATGCCAAATTTTGGTAAATTTCTTCAGTCAAACAGGGTTTTGAAAAAACATTGACACTAGCAATTGATTAACAAATCAATAAACTTGAATAATTATTGATATAAATAAGCCTGGCAGCTCTGTTTTGTTAACCAAACTAAGAAAGTAAATATAAATTTTGAATTAATTCTTAAGAATAATGAATATTTCCAGCTCCAAAATCCATTTATCTGGCAGATTGCCGTGTTGAAATGCCAAATTTTGGTAAATTTCTTCAGTCAAACATGGTTTTGAAGAAACATTGACATTAGCAATTGATTAACAAATCAATAAACTTGATTAATTATTGATATAAATAAGCCTGGCAGCTCTGTTTTGTTAATCACACTAAGAAAATAAATATAAATTTTGAATTAATTCCAGCTCCAAAATCCATTTAAATGGCAGATTGCCGTGTTGAAATGCCAAATTTTGGTAAATTTCTTTAGTCAAACAGGGTTTTGAAGAAACATTGACATTAGCAATTGATTAACAAATCAATAAACTTGATTAATTATTGATATAAATAAGCCTGGCAGCTCTGTTTTGTTAACCACACTAAGAAAATAAATATAAATTTTGAATTAATTCCAGCTCCAAAATCCATTTATCTGTCAGATTGCCGTGTTGAAATGCCAAATTTTGGTAAATTTCTTCAGTCAAACAGGGTTTTGAAAAAACATTGACACTAGCAATTGATTAACAAATCAATAAACTTGAATAATTATTGATATAAATAAGCCTGGCAGCTCTGTTTTGTTAATCACACTAAGAAAATAAATATAAATTTTGAATTAATTCTTAAGAATAATGAATATTTCCAGCTCCAAAATCCATTTATCTGGCAAATTGCCGTGTTCAAAAGCCAAATTTTGGTAAATTTCTTCAGTCAAACAGGGTTTTGAAGAAACATTGACACTAGCAATTGATTAACAAATCAATAAACTTGATTAAGTATTGATATAAATAAGCCTGGCAGCTCTGTTTTGTTAACCACACTAAGAAAATAAATATAAATTTTGAATTAATTCCAGCTCCAAAATCCATTTATCTGGCAGATGGCCGTGTTGAAATGCCAAATTTTGGTAAATTTCTTCAGTCAAACAGGGTTTTCAAGAAACATTGACATTAGCAATTGATTAACAAATCAATAAACTTGATTAATTATTGATATAAATAAGCGTGGCAGCTCTGTTTTGTTAACCACACTAAGAAAATAAATATAAATTTTGAATTAATTCCAGCTCCAAAATCAATTTATCTGGCTGATTGCCGTGTTGAAATGCCAAATTTTGGTAAATTTCTTCAGTCAAACAGGGTTTTGAAAAAACATTGACACTAGCAATTGATTAACAAATCAATAAACTTGATTAATTATTGATATAAATAAGCCTGGCAGCTCTGTTTTGTTAACCACACTAAGAAAATAAATATAAATTTTGAATTAATTCCAGCTCCAAAATCCATTTATCTGGCAGATTGCCGTGTTGAAATACCTAATTTTGGTAAATTTCTTCAGTCAAACAGGGTTTTGAAAAAACATTGACACTAGCAATTGATTAACAAATCAATAAACTTGATTAATTATTGATATAAATAAGCCTGGCAGCTCTGTTTTGTTAACCACACTAAGAAAATAAATATAAATTTTGAATTAATTCCAGCTCCAAAATCCATTTATCTGTCAGATTGCCGTGTTGAAATGCCAAATTTTGGTAAATTTCTTCAGTCAAACAGGGTTTTGTAGAAACATTGACACTAGCAATTGATTAACAAATCAATAAACTTGAATAATTATTGATATAAATAAGCCTGGCAGCTCTGTTTTGTTAATCACACTAAGAAAATAAATATAAATTTTGAATTAATTCCAGCTCCAAAATCCATTTATCTGGCAGTTTGCCGTGTTGAAATGCCAAATTTTGGTAAATTTCTTCAGTCAAACAGGGTTTTGAAAAAACATTGACACTAGCAATTGATTAACAAATCAATAAACTTGATTAATTATTGATATAAATAAGCCTGGCAGCTCTGTTTTGTTAACCACACTAAGAAAATAAATATAAATTTTGAATTAATTCCAGCTCCAAAATCAATTTATCTGGCTGATTGCCGTGTTGAAATGCTAAATTTTTATAAATTTCTTCAGTCAAACAGGGTTTTGAAAAAACATTGACACTAGCAATTGATTAACAAATCAATAAACTTGATTAATTATTGATATAAATAAGCCTGGCAGCTCTGTTTTGTTAACCACACTAAGAAAATAAATATAAATTTTGAATTAATTCCAGCTCCAAAATCCATTTATCTGGCAGATTGCCGTGTTGAAATACCAAATTTTGGTAAATTTCTTCAGTCAAACAGGGTTTTGAAAAAACATTGACACTAGCAATTGATTAACAAATCAATAAACTTGATTAATTATTGATATAAATAAGCCTGGCATCTCTGTTTTGTTAACCACACTAAGAAAATAAATATAAATTTTGAATTAATTCCAGCTTCAAAATCCATTTATCTGGCAGATTGCCGTGTTGAAATGCCAAATTTTGGTAAATTTCTTCAGTCGAACAGGGTTTTGAAAAAACATTGACACTAGCAATTGATTAACCAATCAATAAACTTGATTAATTATTGATATAAATAAGCCTGGCAGCTCTGTTTTGTTAACCACACTAAGAAAATAAATATAAATTTTGAATTAATTCCAGCTCCAAAATCCATTTATCTGGCAGATTGCCGTGTTGAAATACCAAATTTTGGTAAATTTCTTCAGTCAAACAGGGTTTTGAAAAAACATTGACACTAGCAATTGATTAACAAATCAATAAACTTGATTAATTATTGATATAAATAAGCCTGGCAGCTCTGTTTTGTTAACCACACTAAGAAAATAAATATAAATTTTGAATTAATTCCAGCTCCAAAATCCATTTATCTGGCAGATTGCCGTGTTGAAATACCTAATTTTGGTAAATTTCTTCAGTCAAACAGGGTTTTGAAAAAACATTGACACTAGCAATTGATTAACAAATCAATAAACTTGATTAATTATTGATATAAATAAGCCTGGCAGCTCTGTTTTGTTAACCACACTAAGAAAATAAATATAAATTTTGAATTAATTCCAGCTCCAAAATCCATTTATCTGTCAGATTGCCGTGTTGAAATGCCAAATTTTGGTAAATTTCTTCAGTCAAACAGGGTTTTGTAGAAACATTGACACTAGCAATTGATTAACAAATCAATAAACTTGAATAATTATTGATATAAATAAGCCTGGCAGCTCTGTTTTGTTAATCACACTAAGAAAATAAATATAAATTTTGAATTAATTCCAGCTCCAAAATCCATTTATCTGGCAGTTTGCCGTGTTGAAATGCCAAATTTTGGTAAATTTCTTCAGTCAAACAGGGTTTTGAAAAAACATTGACACTAGCAATTGATTAACAAATCAATAAACTTGATTAATTATTGATATAAATAAGCCTGGCAGCTCTGTTTTGTTAACCACACTAAGAAAATAAATATAAATTTTGAATTAATTCCAGCTCCAAAATCAATTTATCTGGCTGATTGCCGTGTTGAAATGCTAAATTTTTATAAATTTCTTCAGTCAAACAGGGTTTTGAAAAAACATTGACACTAGCAATTGATTAACAAATCAATAAACTTGATTAATTATTGATATAAATAAGCCTGGCAGCTCTGTTTTGTTAACCACACTAAGAAAATAAATATAAATTTTGAATTAATTCCAGCTCCAAAATCCATTTATCTGGCAGATTGCCGTGTTGAAATACCAAATTTTGGTAAATTTCTTCAGTCAAACAGGGTTTTGAAAAAACATTGACACTAGCAATTGATTAACAAATCAATAAACTTGATTAATTATTGATATAAATAAGCCTGGCATCTCTGTTTTGTTAACCACACTAAGAAAATAAATATAAATTTTGAATTAATTCCAGCTTCAAAATCCATTTATCTGGCAGATTGCCGTGTTGAAATGCCAAATTTTGGTAAATTTCTTCAGTCAAACAGGGTTTTGAAAAAACATTGACACTAGCAATTGATTAACCAATCAATAAACTTGATTAATTATTGATATAAATAAGCCTGGCAGCTCTGTTTTGTTAACCACACTAAGAAAATAAATATAAATTTTGAATTAATTCCAGCTCCAAAATCCATTTATCTGGCAGATTGCCGTGTTGAAATACCAAATTTTGGTAAATTTCTTCAGTCAAACAGGGTTTTGAAAAAACATTGACACTAGCAATTGATTAACAAATCAATAAACTTGATTAATTATTGATATAAATAAGCCTGGCAGCTCTGTTTTGTTAACCACACTAAGAAAATAAATATAAATTTTGAATTAATTCCAGCTCCAAAATCCATTTATCTGGCAGATTGCCGTGTTGAAATGCCAAATTTTGGTAAATTTCTTCAGTCAAACAGGGTTTTGAAGAAACATTGACATTAGCAATTGATTAACAAATCAATAAACTTGATTAATTATTGATATAAATAAGCCTGGCAGCTCTGTTTTGTTAACCAAACTAAGAAAATAAATATAAATTTTGAATTAATTCCAGCTCCAAAATCCATTTATCTGTCAGATTGCCGTGTTGAAATGCCAAATTTTGGTAAATTTCTTCAGTCAAACAGGGTTTTGAAAAAACATTGACACTAGCAATTGATTAACAAATCAATAAACTTGAATAATTATTGATATAACAAAGCTTGGCAGCTCTGTTTTGTTAACCACACTAAGAAAATAAATATAAATTTTGAATTAATTCCAGCTCCAAAATACATTTATCTGGCAGTTTGCCGTGTTGAAATGCCAAATTTTGGTAAATTTCTTCAGTCAAACAGGGTTTTGAAAAAACATTGACACTAGCAATTGATTAACAAATCAATAAACTTGAATAATTATTGATATAAATAAGCCTGGCAGCTCTGTTTTGTTAATCACACTAAGAAAATAAATATAAATTTTGAATTAATTCTTAAGAATAATGAATATTTCCAGCTCCAAAATCCATTTATCTGGCAGATTGCCGTGTTCAAAAGCCAAATTTTGGTAAATTTCTTCAGTCAAACAGGGTTTTGAAGAAACATTGACACTAGCAATTGATAACAAATCAATAAACTTGAATAATTATTGATATAAATAAGCTTGGCAGCTCTGTTTTGTTAACCACACTAAGAAAATAAATATAAATTTTGAATTAATTCCAGCTCCAAAATCCATTTATCTGGCAGTTTGCCGTGTTGAAATGCCAAATTTTGGTAAATTTCTTCAGTCAAACAGGGTTTTGAAAAAACATTGACACTAGCAATTGATTAACAAATCAATAAACTTGAATAATTATTGATATAAATAAGCCTGGCAGCTCTGTTTTGTTAACCACACTAAGAAAATAAATATAAATTTTGAATTAATTCTTAAGAATAATGAATATTTCCAGCTCCAAAATGCATTTATCTGGCAGATTGCCGTGTTGAAATGCCAAATTTTGGTAAATTTCTTCAGTCAAACATGGTTTTGAAGAAACATTGACACTAGCAATTGATTAACAAATCAATAAACTTGATTAATTATTGATATAAATAAGCCTGGCAGCTCTGTTTTGTAAATCACACTAAGAAAATAAATATAAATTTTGAATTAATTCCAGCTCCAAAATCCATTTATCTGGCAGATGGCCGTGTTGAAATGCCAAATTTTGGTAAATTTCTTCAGTCAAACAGGGTTTTGAAAAAAAATTGACACTAGCAATTGATTAACAAATCAATAAACTTGTATAATTATTGATATAAATAAGCCTGGCAGCTCTGTTTTGTTAACCACACTAAGAAAATAAATATAAATTTTGAATTAATTCCAGCTCCAAAATCCATTTATCTGGCAGATTGCCGTGTTGAAATACCAAATTTTGGTAAATTTCTTCAGTCAAACAGGGTTTTGAAAAAACATTGACACTAGCAATTGATTAACAAATCAATAAACTTGATTAATTATTGATATAAATAAGCCTGGCAGCTCTGTTTTGTTAACCACACTAAGAAAATAAATATAAATTTTGAATTAATTCCAGCTCCAAAATCCATTTATCTGGCAGATTGCCGTGTTGAAATGCCAAATTTTGGTAAATTTCTTCAGTCAAACAGGGTTTTGAAGAAACATTGACATTAGCAATTGATTAACAAATCAATAAACTTGATTAATTATTGATATAAATAAGCCTGGCAGCTCTGTTTTGTTAACCAAACTAAGAAAATAAATATAAATTTTGAATTAATTCCAGCTCCAAAATCCATTTATCTGTCAGATTGCCGTGTTGAAATGCCAAATTTTGGTAAATTTCTTCAGTCAAACAGGGTTTTGAAAAAACATTGACACTAGCAATTGATTAACAAATCAATAAACTTGAATAATTATTGATATAAATAAGCCAGGCAGCTCTGTTTTGTTAATCACACTAAAAAAAAAATATAAATTTTGAATTAATTCTTAAGAATAATGAATATTTCCAGCTCCAAAATCCATTTATCTGGCAGATTGCCGTGTTCAAAAGCCAAATTTTGGTAAATTTCTTCAGTCAAACAGGGTTTTGAAGAAACATTGACACTAGCAATTGATAACAAATCAATAAACTTGATTAATTATTGATATAAATAAGCCTGGCATCTCTGTTTTGTTAACCACACTAAGAAAATAAATATAAATTTTGAATTAATTCCAGCTCCAAAATCCATTTATCTGGCAGATTGCCGTGTTGAAATGCCAAATTTTGGTAAATTTCTTCAGTCAAACAGGGTTTTGAAAAAACATTGACACTAGCAATTGATTAACCAATCAATAAACTTGATTAATTATTGATATAAATAAGCCTGGCAGCTCTGTTTTGTTAACCACACTAAGAAAATAAATATAAATTTTGAATTAATTCCAGCTCCAAAATCCATTTATCTGGCAGATTGCCGTGTTGAAATACCAAATTTTGGTAAATTTCTTCAGTCAAACAGGGTTTTGAAAAAACATTGACACTAGCAATTGATTAACAAATCAATAAACTTGATTAATTATTGATATAAATAAGCCTGGCAGCTCTGTTTTGTTAACCACACTAAGAAAATAAATATAAATTTTGAATTAATTCCAGCTCCAAAATCCATTTATCTGGCAGATTGCCGTGTTGAAATGCCAAATTTTGGTAAATTTCTTCAGTCAAACAGGGTTTTGAAGAAACATTGACATTAGCAATTGATTAACAAATCAATAAAATTGATTAATTATTGATATAAATAAGCCTGGCAGCTCTGTTTTGTTAACCAAACTAAGAAAATAAATATAAATTTTGAATTAATTCCAGCTCCAAAATCCATTTATCTGTCAGATTGCCGTGTTGAAATGCCAAATTTTGGTAAATTTCTTCAGTCAAACAGGGTTTTGAAAAAACATTGACACTAGCAATTGATTAACAAATCAATAAACTTGAATAATTATTGATATAAATAAGCCTGGCAGCTCTGTTTTGTTAATCACACTAAGAAAATAAATATAAATTTTGAATTAATTCTTAAGAATAATGAATATTTCCAGCTCCAAAATCCATTTATCTGGCAGATTGCCGTGTTCAAAAGCCAAATTTTGGTAAATTTCTTCAGTCAAACAGGGTTTTGAAGAAACATTGACACTAGCAATTGATAACAAATCAATAAACTTGAATAATTATTGATATAACAAAGCTTGGCAGCTCTGTTTTGTTAACCACACTAAGAAAATAAATATAAATTTTGAATTAATTCCAGCTCCAAAATACATTTATCTGGCAGTTTGCCGTGTTGAAATGCCAAATTTTGGTAAATTTCTTCAGTCAAACAGGGTTTTGAAAAAACATTGACACTAGCAATTGATTAACAAATCAATAAACTTGAATAATTATTGATATAAATAAGCCTGGCAGCTCTGTTTTGTTAATCACACTAAGAAAATAAATATAAATTTTGAATTAATTCTTAAGAATAATGTATATTTCCAGCTCCAAAATCCATTTATCTGGCAGATTGCCGTGTTCAAAAGCCAAATTTTGGTAAATTTCTTCAGTCAAACAGGGTTTTGAAGAAACATTGACACTAGCAATTGATATCAAATCAATAAACTTGAATAATTATTGATATAAATAAGCTTGGCAGCTCTGTTTTGTTAACCACACTAAGAAAATAAATATAAATTTTGAATTAATTCCAGCTCCAAAATCCATTTATCTGGCAGTTTGCCGTGTTGAAATGCCAAATTTTGGTAAATTTCTTCAGTCAAACAGGGTTTTGAAAAAACATTGACACTAGCAATTGATTAACAAATCAATAAACTTGAATAATTATTGATATAAATAAGCCTGGCAGCTCTGTTTTGTTAACCACACTAAGAAAATAAATATAAATTTTGAATTAATTCTTAAGAATAATGAATATTTCCAGCTCCAAAATGCATTTATCTGGCAGATTGCCGTGTTTAAATGCCAAATTTTGGTAAATTTCTTCAGTCAAACATGGTTTTGAAGAAACATTGACACTAGCAATTGATTAACAAATCAATAAACTTGATTAATTATTGATATAAATAAGCCTGGCAGCTCTGTTTTGTTAATCACACTAAGAAAATAAATATAAATTTTGAATTAATTCCAGCTCCAAAATCCATTTATCTGGCAGATGGCCGTGTTGAAATGCCAAATTTTGGTAAATTTCTTCAGTCAAACAGGGTTTTGAAAAAACATTGACACTAGCAATTGATTAACAAATCAATAAACTTGATTAATTATTGATATAAATAAGCCTGGCATCTCTGTTTTGTTAACCACACTAAGAAAATAAATATAAATTTTGAATTAATTCCAGCTCCAAAATCCATTTATCTGGCAGATTGCCGTGTTGAAATGCCAAATTTTGGTAAATTTCTTCAGTCAAACAGGGTTTTGAAAAAACATTGACACTAGCAATTGATTAACAAATCAATAAACTTGAATAATTATTGATATAAATAAGCCTGGCAGCTCTGTTTTGTTAATCACACTAAGAAAATAAATATAAATTTTGAATTAATTCTTAAGAATAATGTATATTTCCAGCTCCAAAATCCATTTATCTGGCAGATTGCCGTGTTCAAAAGCCAAATTTTGGTAAATTTCTTCAGTCAAACAGGGTTTTGAAGAAACATTGACACTAGCAATTGATAACAAATCAATAAACTTGAATAATTATTGATATAAATAAGCTTGGCAGCTCTGTTTTGTTAACCACACTAAGAAAATAAATATAAATTTTGAATTAATTCCAGCTCCAAAATCCATTTATCTGGCAGTTTGCCGTGTTGAAATGCCAAATTTTGGTAAATTTCTTCAGTCAAACAGGGTTTTGAAAAAACATTGACACTAGCAATTGATTAACAAATCAATAAACTTGAATAATTATTGATATAAATAAGCCTGGCAGCTCTGTTTTGTTAACCACACTAAGAAAATAAATATAAATTTTGAATTAATTCCAGCTCCAAAATCCATTTATCTGGCAGTTTGCCGTGTTGAAATGCCAAATTTTGGTAAATTTCTTCAGTCAAACAGGGTTTTGAAGAAACATTGACACTAGCAATTGATAACAAATCAATAAACTTGAATAATTATTGATATAAATAAGCTTGGCAGCTCTGTTTTGTTAACCACACTAAGAAAATAAATATAAATTTTGAATTAATTCCAGCTCCAAAATCCATTTATCTGGCAGTTTGCCGTGTTGAAATGCCAAATTTTGGTAAATTTCTTCAGTCAAACATGGTTTTGAAGAAACATTGACACTAGCAATTGATTAACAAATCAATAAACTTGATTAATTATTGATATAAATAAGCCTGGCAGCTCTGTTTTGTTAATCACACTAAGAAAATAAATATAAATTTTGAATTAATTCCAGCTCCAAAATCCATTTATCTGGCAGATGGCCGTGTTGAAATGCCAAATTTTGGTAAATTTCTTCAGTCAAACAGGGTTTTGAAAAAACATTGACACTAGCAATTGATTAACAAATCAATAAACTTGATTAATTATTGATATAAATAAGCCTGGCATCTCTGTTTTGTTAACCACACTAAGAAAATAAATATAAATTTTGAATTAATTCCAGCTCCAAAATCCATTTATCTGGCAGATTGCCGTGTTGAAATGCCAAATTTTGGTAAATTTCTTCAGTCAAACAGGGTTTTGAAAAAACATTGACACTAGCAATTGATTAACAAATCAATAAACTTGATTAATTATTGATATAAATAAGCCTGGCAACTCTGTTTTGTTAACCACACTAAGAAAATAAATATAAATTTTGAATTAATTCCAGCTCCAAAATCCATTTATCTGGCAGATTGCCGTGTTGAAATAACAAATTTTGGTAAATTTCTTCAGTCAAACAGGGTTTTGAAAAAAACATTGACACTAGTAATTGATTAACAAATCAATAAACTTGATTAATTATTGATATAAATAAGCCTGGCAGCTCTGTTTTGTTAACCACACTAAGAAAATAAATATAAATTTTGAATTAATTCCAGCTCCAAAATCCATTTATCTGGCAGATTGCCGTGTTGAAATGCCAAATTTTGGTAAATTTCTTCAGTCAAACAGGGTTTTGAAGAAACATTGACATTAGCAATTGATTAACAAATCAATAAACTTGATTAATTATTGATATAAATAAGCCTGGCAGCTCTGTTTTGTTAACCAAACTAAGAAAATAAATATAAATTTTGAATTAATTCCAGCTCCAAAATCCATTTCTCTGTCAGATTGCCGTGTTGAAATGCCAAATTTTGGTAAATTTCTTCAGTCAAACAGGGTTTTGAAAAAACATTGACACTAGCAATTGATTAACAAATCAATAAACTTGAATAATTATTGATATAAATAAGCCAGGCAGCTCTGTTTTGTTAATCACACTAAGAAAATAAATATAAATTTTGAATTAATTCTTAAGAATAATGAATATTTCCAGCTCCAAAATCCATTTATCTGGCAGATTGCCGTGTTCAAAAGCCAAATTTTGGTAAATTTCTTCAGTCAAACAGGGTTTTGAAGAAACATTGACACTAGCAATTGATAACAAATCAATAAACTTGAATAATTATTGATATAAATAAGCTTGGCAGCTCTGTTTTGTTAACCACACTAAGAAAATAAATATAAATTTTGAATTAATTCCAGCTCCAAAATCCATTTATCTGGCAGTTTGCCGTGTTGAAATGCCAAATTTTGGTAAATTTCTTCAGTCAAACAGGGTTTTGAAAAAACATTGACACTAGCAATTGATTAACAAATCAATAAACTTGAATAATTATTGATATAAATAAGCCTGGCAGCTCTGTTTTGTTAACCACACTAAGAAAATAAATATAAATTTTGAATTAATTCTTAAGAATAATGAATATTTCCAGCTCCAAAATGCATTTATCTGGCAGATTGCCGTGTTGAAATGCCAAATTTTGGTAAATTTCTTCAGTCAAACATGGTTTTGAAGAAACATTGACACTAGCAATTGATTAACAAATCAATAAACTTGATTAATTATTGATATAAATAAGCCTGGCAGCTCTGTTTTGTTAATCACACTAAGAAAATAAATATAAATTTTGAATTAATTCCAGCTCCAAAATCCATTTATCTGGCAGATGGCCGTGTTGAAATGCCAAATTTTGGTAAATTTCTTCAGTCAAACAGGGTTTTCAAGAAACATTGACATTAGCAATTGATTAACAAATCAATAAACTTGATTAATTATTGATATAAATAAGCCTGGCAGCTCTGTTTTGTTAACCACACTAAGAAAATAAATATAAATTTTGAATTAATTCCAGCTCCAAAATCAATTTATCTGGCTGATTGCCGTGTTGAAATGCCAAATTTTGGTAAATTTCTTCAGTCAAAGAGGGTTTTGAAAAAACATTGACACTAGCAATTGATTAACAAATCAATAAACTTGATTAATTATTGATATAAATAAGCCTGGCAGCTCTGTTTTGTTAACCACACTAAGAAAATAAATATAAATTTTGAATTAATTCTTAAGAATAATGAATATTTCCAGCTCCAAAATCCATTTATCTGGAAGATTGCCGTGTTCAAAAGCCAAATTTTGGTAAATTTCTTCAGTCAAACAGGGTTTTGAAGAAACATTGACACTAGCAATTGATTAACAAATCAATAAACTTGATTAATTATTGATATAAATAAGCCTGGCAGCTCTGTTTTGTTAACCACACTAAGAAAATAAATATAAATTTTGAATTAATTCCAGCTCCAAAATCCATTTATCTGGCAGATTGCCGTGTTGAAAAGCCAAATTTTGGTAAATTTCTTCAGTCAAACAGGGTTTTGAAAAAACATTGACACTAGCAATTGATTAACAAATCAATAAACTTGAATAATTATTGATATAAATAAGCCTGGCAGCTCTGTTTTGTTAACCACACTAAGAAAATAAATATAAATTTTGAATTAATTCTTAAGAATAATGAATATTTCCAGCTCCAAAATCCATTTATCTGGCAGATTGCCGTGTTGAAATGCCAAATTTTGGTAAATTTCTTCAGTCAAACATGGTTTTGAAGAAACATTGACACTAGCAATTGATTAACAAATCAATAAACTTGATTAATTATTGATATAAATAAGCCTGGCAGCTCTGTTTTGTTAACCACACTAAGAAAATAAATAAAATTTTTGAATAAATTCCAGCTCCAAAATCAATTTATCTTGCAGATTGCCGTGTTGAAATGCCAAATTTTGGTAAATTTCTTCAGTCAAACAGGGTTTTGAAGAAACATTGACACTAGCAATTGATTAACAAATCAATAAACTTGAATAATTATTGCAATAAATAAGCCTGGCAGCTCTGTTTTGTTAACCACACTAAGAAAATAAATATAAATTTTGAAATTATTCCAGCTCCAAAATCCATTTATCTGGCAGATTGCCGTGTTGAAATGCCAAATTTTGGTAAATATCTTCAGTCAAACAGAGTTTTGAAGAATCATTGACATTAGCAATTGATTAACAAATCAATAAACTTGATTAATTATTGATATAAATAAGCCTGGCAGCTCTGTTTTGTTAACCACACTAAGAAAATAAATATAAATTTTGAATTAATTCCAGCTCCAAAATCAATTTATGTGGCTGATTGCCGTGTTGAAATGCCAAATTTTGGTAAATTTCTTCAGTCAAACAGGGTTTTGAAAAAACATTGACACTAGCAATTGATTAACAAATCAATAAACTTGAATAATTATTGATATAAATAAGCCTGGCAGCTCTGTTTTGTTAACCACACTAAGAAAGTAAATATAAAATTTGAATTAATTCTTAAGAATAATGAATATTTCCAGCTCCAAAATCCATTTATCTGGCAGATTGCCGTGTTGAAATGCCAAATTTTGGTAAATTTCTTCAGTCAAACATGGTTTTGAAGAAACATTGACACTAGCAATTGATTAACAAATCAATAAACTTGATTAATTATTGATATAAATAAGCCTGGCAGCTCTGTTTTGTTAACCACACTAAGAAAACAAATATAAATTTTGAATTAATTCCAGCTCCAAAATCCATTTATCTGGCAGATTGCCGTGTTGAAATGCCAAATTTTGGTAAATTTTTTCCGTCAAACAGGGTTTTGAAGAAACATTGACACTAGGAATTGATAACAAATCAATAAACTTGAATAATTATTGATATAAATAAGCTTGGCAGCTCTGTTTTGTTAACCACACTAAGAAAATAAATATAAATTTTGAATTAATTCCAGCTCCAAAATCCATTTATCTGGCAGTTTGCCGTGTTGAAATGCCAAATTTTGGAAAATTTCTTCAGTCAAACATGGTTTTGAAGAAACATTGACACTAGCAATTGATTAACAAATCAATAAACTTGATTAATTATTGATATAAATAAGCCTGGCAGCTCTGTTTTGTTAATCACACTAAGAAAATAAATATAAATTTTGAATTAATTCCAGCTCCAAAATCAATTTATCTTGCAGATTGCCGTGTTGAAATGCCAAATTTTGGTAAATTTCTTCAGTCAAACAGGGTTTTGAAGAAACATTGACATTAGCAATTGATTAACAAATCAATAAACTTGATTAATTATTGATATAAATAAGCCTGGCAGCTCTGTTTTGTTAACCACACTAAGAAAATAAATATAAATTTTGAATTAATTCCAGCTCCAAAATCCATTTATCTGGCAGATTGCCGTGTTGAAATGCCAAATTTTGGTAAATTTTTTCCGTCAAACAGGGTTTTGAAGAAACATTGACACTAGGAATTGATAACAAATCAATAAACTTGAATAATTATTGATATAAATAAGCTTGGCAGCTCTGTTTTGTTAACCACACTAAGAAAATAAATATAAATTTTGAATTAATTCCAGCTCCAAAATCCATTTATCTGGCAGATTGCCGTGTTGAAATGCCAAATTTTGGTAAATTTCTTCAGTCAAACAGGGTTTTCAAGAAACATTGACATTAGCAATTGATTAACAAATCAATAAACTTGATTAATTATTGATATAAATAAGCCTGGCAGCTCTGTTTTGTTAACCACACTAAGAAAATAAATATAAATTTTGAATTAATTCCAGCTCCAAAATCCATTTATCTGTCAGATTGCCGTGTTGAAATGCCAAATTTTGGTAAATTTCTTCAGTCAAACAGGGTTTTGAAAAAACATTGACACTAGCAATTGATTAACAAATCAATAAACTTGAATAATTATTGATATAAATAAGCCTGGCAGCTCTGTTTTGTTAATCACACTAAGAAAATAAATATAAATTTTGAATTAATTCTTAAGAATAATGAATATTTCCAGCTCCAAAATCCATTTATCTGGCAGATTGCCGTGTTCAAAAGCCAAATTTTGGTAAATTTCTTCAGTCAAACAGGGTTTTGAAGAAACATTGACACTAGCAATTGATAACAAATCAATAAACTTGAATAATTATTGATATAAATAAGCTTGGCAGCTCTGTTTTGTTAACCACACTAAGAAAATAAATATAAATTTTGAATTAATTCCAGCTCCAAAATCCATTTATCTGGCAGTTTGCCGTGTTGAAATGCCAAATTTTGGTAAATTTCTTCAGTCAAACAGGGTTTTGAAAAAACATTGACACTAGCAATTGATTAACAAATCAATAAACTTGATTAATTATTGATATAAATAAGCCTGGCAGCTCTGTTTTGTTAATCACACTAAGAAAATAAATATAAATTTTGAATTAATTCCAGCTCCAAAATCCATTTATCTGGCAGATTGCCGTGTTGAAATGCCAAATTTTGGTAAATTTCTTCAGTCAAACAGGGTTTTCAAGAAACATTGACATTAGCAATTGATTAACAAATCAATAAACTTGATTAATTATTGATATAAATAAGCCTGGCAGCTCTGTTTTGTTAATCACACTAAGAAAATAAATATAAATTTTGAATTAATTCCAGCTCCAAAATCAATTTATCTGGCTGATTGCCGTGTTGAAATGCCAAATTTTGGTAAATTTCTTCAGTCAAACAGGGTTTTGAAAAAACATTGACACTAGCAATTGATTAACAAATCAATAACCTTGAATAATTATTGATATAAATAAGCCTGGCAGCTCTGTTTTGTTAACCACACTAAGAAAGTAAATATAAATTTTGAATTAATTCTTAAGAATAATGAATATTTCCAGCTCCAATATCCATTTATCTGGCAGATTGCCGTGTTGAAATGCCAAATTTTGGTAAATTTCTTCAGTCAAACATGGTTTTGAAGAAACATTGACACTAGCAATTGATTAACAAATCAATAAACTTGATTAATTATTGATATAAATAAGCCTGGCAGCTCTGTTTTGTTAATCACACTAAGAAAATAAATATAAATTTTGAATTAATTCCAGCTCCAAAATCCATTTAAATGGCAGATTGCCGTGTTGAAATGCCAAATTTTGGTAAATTTCTTCAGTCAAACAGGGTTTTGAAGAAACATTGACATTAGTAATTGATTAACAAATCAATAAACTTGATTAATTATTGATATAAATAAGCCTGGCAGCTCTGTTTTGTTAACCACACTAAGAAAATAAATATAAATTTTGAATTAATTCCAGCTCCAAAATCCATTTATATGTCAGATTGCCGTGTTGAAATGCCAAATTTTGGTAAATTTCTTCAGTCAAACAGGGTTTTGAAAAAACATTGACACTAGCAATTGATTAACAAATCAATAAACTTGAATAATTATTGATATAAATAAGCCTGGCAGCTCTGTTTTGTTAATCACACTAAGAAAATAAATATAAATTTTGAATTAATTCTTAAGAATAATGAATATTTCCAGCTCCAAAATCCATTTATCTGGCAGATTGCCGTGTTGAAATGCCAAATTTTGGTAAATTTCTTCAGTCAAACATGGTTTTGAAGAAACATTGACACTAGCAATTGATTAACAAATCAATAAACTTGATTAATTATTGATATAAATAAGCCTGGCAGCTCTGTTTTGTTAATCACACTAAGAAAATAAATATAAATTTTGAATTAATTCCAGCTCCAAAATCCATTTATCTGGCAGATTGCCGTGTTGAAATGCCAAATTTTGGTAAATTTCTTCAGTCAAACAGGGTTTTCAAGAAACATTGACATTAGCAATTGATTAACAAATCAATAAACTTGATTAATTATTGATATAAATAAGCCTGGCAGCTCTGTTTTGTTAACCACACTAAGAAAATAAATATAAATTTTGAATTAATTCCAGCTCCAAAATCAATTTATCTGGCTGATTGCCGTGTTGAAATGCCAAATTTTGGTAAATTTCTTCAGTCAAACAGGGTTTTGAAAAAACATTGACACTAGCAATTGATTAACAAATCAATAAACTTGCATAATTATTGATATAAATAAGCCTGGCAGCTCTGTTTTGTTAACCACACTAAGAAAGTAAATATAAATTTTGAATTAATTCTTAAGAATAATGAATATTTCCAGCTCCAAAATCCATTTATCTGGCAGATTGCCGTGTTGAAATGCCAAATTTTGGTAAATTTCTTCAGTCAAACAGGGTTTTGAAGAAACATTGACATTAGCAATTGATTAACAAATCAATAAACTTGATTAATTATTGATATAAATAAGCCTGGCAGCTCTGTTTTGTTAACCACACTAAGAAAATAAATATAAATTTTGAATTAATTCCAGCTCCAAAATCCATTTATCTGGCAGATTGCCGTGTTGAAATGCCAAATTTTTGTAAATTTCTTCAGTCAAACAGGGTTTTGAAAAAACATTGACACTAGCAATTGATTAACAAATCAATAAACTTGAATAATTATTGATATAAATATGCCTGGCAGCTCTGTTTTGTTAACCACACTAAGAAAATAAATATAAATTTTGAATTAATTCCAGCTCCAAAATCCATTTATCTGGCAGTTTGCCGTGTTGAAATGCCAAATTTTGGTAAATTTCTTCAGTCAAACATGGTTTTGAAGAAACATTGACACTAGCAATTGATTAACAAATCAATAAACTTGATTAATTATTGATATAAATAAGCCTGGCTGCTCTGTTTTGTTAATCACACTAAGAAAATAAATATAAATTTTGAATTAATTCCAGCTCCAAAATCCATTTATCTGGCAGATTGCCGTGTTGAAATGCCAAATTTTGGTAAATTTCTTCAGTCAAACAGGGTTTTCAAGAAACATTGACATTAGCAATTGATTAACAAATCAATAAACTTGATTAATTATTGATATAAATAAGCCTGGCAGCTCTGTTTTGTTAACCACACTAAGAAAATAAATATAAATTTTGAATTAATTCCAGCTCCAAAATCAATTTATCTGGCTGATTGCCGTGTTGAAATGCCAAATTTTGGTAAATTTCTTCAGTCAAACAGGGTTTTGAAAAAACATTGACACTAGCAATTGATTAACAAATCAATAAACTTGAATAATTATTGATATAAATAAGCCTGGCAGCTCTGTTTTGTTAACCACACTAAGAAAGTAAATATAAATTTTGAATTAATTCTTAAGAATAATGAATATTTCCAGCTCCAAAATCCATTTATCTGGCAGATTGCCGTGTTGAAATGCCAAATTTTGGTAAATTTCTTCAGTCAAACATGGTTTTGAAGAAACATTGACACTAGCAATTGATTAACAAATCAATTAACTTGATTAATTATTGATATAAATAAGCCTGGCAGCTCTGTTTTGTTAATCACACTAAGAAAATAAATATAAATTTTGAATTAATTCCAGCTCCAAAATCCATTTAAATGGCAGATTGCCGTGTTGAAATGCCAAATTTTGGTAAATTTCTTCAGTCAAACAGGGTTTTGAAGAAACATTGACATTAGCAATTGATTAACAAATCAATAAACTTGATTAATTATTGATATAAATAAGCCTGGCAGCTCTGTTTTGTTAACCACACTAAGAAAATAAATATAAATTTTGAATTAATTCCAGCTCCAAAATCCATTTATCTGTCAGATTGCCGTGTTGAAATGCCAAATTTTGGTAAATTTCTTCAGTCAAACAGGGTTTTGAAAAAACATTGATACTAGCAATTGATTAACAAATCAATAAACTTGAATAATTATTGATATAAATAAGCCTGGCAGCTCTGTTTTGTTAATCACACTAAGAAAATAAATATAAATTTTGAATTAATTCTTAAGAATAATGAATATTTCCAGCTCCAAAATCCATTTATCTGGCAGATTGCCGTGTTCAAAAGCCAAATTTTGGTAAATTTCTTCAGTCAAACAGGGTTTTGAAGAAACATTGACACTAGCAATTGATTAACAAATCAATAAACTTGATTAATTATTGATATAAATAAGCCTGGCAGCTCTGTTTTGTTAACCACACTAAGAAAATAAATATAAATTTTGAATTAATTCCAGCTCCAAAATCCATTTATCTGTCAGATTGCCGTGTTGAAATGCCAAATTTTGGTAAATTTCTTCAGTCAAACAGGGTTTTGAAAAAACATTGACACTAGCAATTGATTTACAAATCAATAAACTTGAATAATTATTGATATAAATAAGCCTGGCAGCTCTGTTTTGTTAACCACACTAAGAAAGTAAATATAAATTTTGAAATTATTCTTAAGAATAATGAATATTTCCAGCTCCAAAATGCATTTATCTGGCAGATTGCCGTGTTGAAATGCCAAATTTTGGTAAATTTCTTCAGTCAAACAGGGTTTTGAAAAAACATTGACACTAGCAATTGATTAACAAATCAATAAACTTGATTAATTATTGATATAAATAAGCCTGGCAGCTCTGTTTTGTTAACCACACTAAGAAAATAAATATAAATTTTGAATTAATTCCAGCTCCAAAATCCATTTATCTGGCAGATTGCCGTGTTGAAATGCCAAATTTTTGTAAATTTCTTCAGTCAAACAGGGTTTTGAAAAAACATTGACACTAGCAATTGATTAACAAATCAATAAACTTGAATAATTATTGATATAAATATGCCTGGCAGCTCTGTTTTGTTAACCACACTAAGAAAATAAATATAAATTTTGAATTAATTCCAGCTCCAAAATCCATTTATCTGGCAGTTTGCCGTGTTGAAATGCCAAATTTTGGTAAATTTCTTCAGTCAAACATGGTTTTGAAGAAACATTGACACTAGCAATTGATTAACAAATCAATAAACTTGATTAATTATTGATATAAATAAGCCTGGCTGCTCTGTTTTGTTAATCACACTAAGAAAATAAATATAAATTTTGAATTAATTCCAGCTCCAAAATCCATTTATCTGGCAGATTGCCGTGTTGAAATGCCAAATTTTGGTAAATTTCTTCAGTCAAACAGGGTTTTCAAGAAACATTGACATTAGCAATTGATTAACAAATCAATAAACTTGATTAATTATTGATATAAATAAGCCTGGCAGCTCTGTTTTGTTAACCACACTAAGAAAATAAATATAAATTTTGAATTAATTCCAGCTCCAAAATCAATTTATCTGGCTGATTGCCGTGTTGAAATGCCAAATTTTGGTAAATTTCTTCAGTCAAACAGGGTTTTGAAAAAACATTGACACTAGCAATTGATTAACAAATCAATAAACTTGAATAATTATTGATATAAATAAGCCTGGCAGCTCTGTTTTGTTAACCACACTAAGAAAGTAAATATAAATTTTGAATTAATTCTTAAGAATAATGAATATTTCCAGCTCCAAAATCCATTTATCTGGCAGATTGCCGTGTTGAAATGCCAAATTTTGGTAAATTTCTTCAGTCAAACATGGTTTTGAAGAAACATTGACACTAGCAATTGATTAACAAATCAATTAACTTGATTAATTATTGATATAAATAAGCCTGGCAGCTCTGTTTTGTTAATCACACTAAGAAAATAAATATAAATTTTGAATTAATTCCAGCTCCAAAATCCATTTAAATGGCAGATTGCCGTGTTGAAATGCCAAATTTTGGTAAATTTCTTAGGTCAAACAGGGTTTTGAAGAAACATTGACATTAGCAATTGATTAACAAATCAATAAACTTGATTAATTATTGATATAAATAAGCCTGGCAGCTCTGTTTTGTTAACCACACTAAGAAAATAAATATAAATTTTGAATTAATTCCAGCTCCAAAATCCATTTATCTGTCAGATTGCCGTGTTGAAATGCCAAATTTTGGTAAATTTCTTCAGTCAAACAGGGTTATGAAAAAACATTGACACTAGCAATTGATTAACAAATCAATAAACTTGAATAATTATTGATATAAATAAGCCTGGCAGCTCTGTTTTGTTAATCACACTAAGAAAATAAATATAAATTTTGAATTAATTCTTAAGAATAATGAATATTTCCAGCTCCAAAATCCATTTATCTGGCAGATTGCCGTGTTCAAAAGCCAAATTTTGGTAAATTTCTTCAGTCAAACAGGGTTTTGAAGAAACATTGACACTAGCAATTGATTAACAAATCAATAAACTTGATTAATTATTGATATAAATAAGCCTGGCAGCTCTGTTTTGTTAACCACACTAAGAAAATAAATATAAATTTTGAATTAATTCCAGCTCCAAAATCCATTTATCTGTCAGATTGCCGTGTTGAAATGCCAAATTTTGGTAAATTTCTTCAGTCAAACAGGGTTTTGAAAAAACATTGACACTAGCAATTGATTTACAAATCAATAAACTTGAATAATTATTGATATAAATAAGCCTGGCAGCTCTGTTTTGTTAACCACACTAAGAAAGTAAATATAAATTTTGAAATTATTCTTAAGAATAATGAATATTTCCAGCTCCAAAATGCATTTATCTGGCAGATTGCCGTGTTGAAATGCCAAATTTTGGTAAATTTCTTAGGTCAAACAGGGTTTTGAAGAAACATTGACATTAGCAATTGATTAACAAATCAATAAACTTGATTAATTATTGATATAAATAAGCCTGGCAGCTCTGTTTTGTTAATCACACTAAGAAAATAAATATAAATTTTGAATTAATTCCAGCTCCAAAATCCATTTATCTGGCTGATTGCCGTGTTGAAATGCCAAATTTTGGTAAATTTCTTCAGTCAAACAGGGTTTTCAAGAAACATTGACATTAGCAATTGATTAACAAATCAATAAACTTGATTAATTATTGATATAAATAAGCCTGGCAGCTCTGTTTTGTTAACCACACTAAGAAAATAAATATAAATTTTGAATTAATTCCAGCTCCAAAATCAATTTATCTGGCTGATTGCCGTGTTCAAAAGCCAAATTTTGGTAAATTTCTTCAGTCAAACAGGGTTTTGAAGAAACATTGACACTAGCAATTGATTAACAAATCAATAAACTTGATTAATTATTGATATAAATAAGCCTGGCAGCTCTGTTTTGTTAACCACACTAAGAAAATAAATATAAATTTTGAATTAATTCCAGCTCCAAAATCCATTTATCTGTCAGATTGCCGTGTTGAAATGCCAAATTTTGGTAAATTTCTTCAGTCAAACAGGGTTTTGAAAAAACATTGACACTAGCAATTGATTTACAAATCAATAAACTTGAATAATTATTGATATAAATAAGCCTGGCAGCTCTGTTTTGTTAACCACACTAAGAAAGTAAATATAAATTTTGAAATTATTCTTAAGAATAATGAATATTTCCAGCTCCAAAATGCATTTATCTGGCAGATTGCCGTGTTGAAATGCCAAATTTTGGTAAATTTCTTAGGTCAAACAGGGTTTTGAAGAAACATTGACATTAGCAATTGATTAACAAATCAATAAACTTGATTAATTATTGATATAAATAAGCCTGGCAGCTCTGTTTTGTTAACCACACTAAGAAAATAAATATAAATTTTGAATTAATTCCAGCTCCAAAATCCATTTATCTGTCAGATTGCCGTGTTGAAATGCCAAATTTTGGTAAATTTCTTCAGTCAAACAGGGTTATGAAAAAACATTGACACTAGCAATTGATTAACAAATCAATAAACTTGAATAATTATTGATATAAATAAGCCTGGCAGCTCTGTTTTGTTAATCACACTAAGAAAATAAATATAAATTTTGAATTAATTCTTAAGAATAATGAATATTTCCAGCTCCAAAATCCATTTATCTGGCAGATTGCCGTGTTCAAAAGACAAATTTTGGTAAATTTCTTCAGTCAAACAGGGTTTTGAAGAAACATTGACACTAGCAATTGATTAACAAATCAATAAACTTGATTAATTATTGATATAAATAAGCCTGGCAGCTCTGTTTTGTTAACCACACTAAGAAAATAAATATAAATTTTGAATTAATTCCAGCTCCAAAATCCATTTATCTGTCAGATTGCCGTGTTGAAATGCCAAATTTTGGTAAATTTCTTCAGTCAAACAGGGTTTTGAAAAAACATTGACACTAGCAATTGATTAACAAATCAATAAACTTGAATAATTATTGATATAAATAAGCCTGGCAGCTCTGTTTTGTTAACCACACTAAGAAAGTAAATATAAATTTTGAAATTATTCTTAAGAATAATGAATATTTCCAGCTCCAAAATGCATTTATCTGGCAGATTGCCGTGTTGAAATGCCAAATTTTGGTAAATTTCTTCAGTCAAACATGGTTTTGAAGAAACATTGACACTAGCAATTGATTAACAAATCAATAAACTTGATTATTTATTGATATAAATAAGCCTGGCAGCTCTGTTTTGTTAATCACACTAAGAAAATAAATATAAATTTTGAATTAATTCCAGCTCCAAAATCCATTTATCTGGCTGATTGCCGTGTTGAAATGCCAAATTTTGGTAAATTTCTTCAGTCAAACAGGGTTTTCAAGAAACATTGACATTAGCAATTGATTAACAAATCAATAAACTTGATTAATTATTGATATAAATAAGCCTGGCAGCTCTGTTTTGTTAACCACACTAAGAAAATAAATATAAATTTTGAATTAATTCCAGCTCCAAAATCAATTTATCTGGCTGATTGCCGTGTTGAAATGCCAAATTTTGGTAAATTTCTTCAGTCAAACAGGGTTTTGAAAAAACATTGACACTAGCAATTGATTAACAAATCAATAAACTTGAATAATTATTGATATAAATAAGCCTGGCAGCTCTGTTTTGTTAATCACACTAATAAAATAAATATAAATTTTGAAATAATTCCAGCTCCAAAATCCATTTATCTGGCAGATTGCCGTGTTGAAATGCCAAATTTTGGTAAATTTCTTCAGTCAAACAGGGTTTTCAAGAAACATTGACATTAGCAATTGATTAACAAATCAATAAACTTGATTAATTATTGATATAAATAAGCCTGGCAGCTCTGTTTTGTTAACCACACTAAGAAAATAAATATAAATTTTGAATTAATTCCAGCTCCAAAATCAATTTATCTGGCTGATTGCCGTGTTGAAATGCCAAATTTTGGTAAATTTCTTCAGTCAAACAGGGTTTTGAAAAAACATTGACACTAGCAATTGATTAACAAATCAATAAACTTGAATAATTATTGATATAAATAAGCCTGGCAGCTCTGTTTTGTTAACGACACTAAGAAAGTAAATATAAATTTTGAATTAATTCTTAAGAATAATGAATATTTCCAGCTCCAAAATACATTTATCTGGCAGATTGCCGTGTTGAAATGCCAAATTTTGGTAAATTTCTTCAGTCAAACATGGTTTTGAATAAACATTGACACTAGCAATTGATTAACAAATCAATAAACTTGATTAATTATTGATAAAATAAGCCTGGCAGCTCTGTTTTGTTAATCACACTAAGAAAATAAATATAAATTTTGAATTAATTCCAGCTCCAAAATCCATTTAAATGGCAGATTGCCGTGTTGAAAAGCCAAATTTTGGTAAATTTCTTCAGTCAAACAGGGTTTTGAAGAAACATTGACATTAGCAATTGATTAACAAATCAATAAACTTGATTAATTATTGATATAAATAAGCCTGGCAGCTCTGTTTTGTTAACCACACTAAGAAAATAAATATAAATTTTGAATTAATTCCAGCTCCAAAATCCATTTATCGGTCAGATTGCCGTGTTGAAATGCCAAATTTTGGTAAATTTCTTCAGTCAAACAGGGTTTTGAAAAAACATTGACACTAGCAATTGATTAACAAATCAATAAACTTGAATAATTATTGATATAAATAAGCCTGGCAGCTCTGTTTTGTTAATCACACTAAGAAAATAAATATAAATTTTGAATTAATTCCAGCTCCAAAATCCATTTATCTGGCAGATTGCCGTGTTGAAATGCCAAATTTTGGTAAATATCTTCAGTCAAACAGGGTTTTGAAGAAACATTGACATTAGCAATTGATTAACAAATCAATAAACTTGATTAATTATTGATATAAATAAGCCTGGCAGCTCTGTTTTGTTAACCACACTAAGAAAATAAATATAAATTTTGAATTAATTCCAGCTCCAAAATCCATTTATCTGGCAGATTGCCGTGTTGAAATGCCAAATTTTGGTAAATTTCTTCAGTCAAACAGGGTTTTGAAAAAACATTGACACTAGCAATTGATTAACAAATCAATAAACTTGAATAATTATTGATATAAATAAGCCTGGCAGCTCTGTTTTGTTAACAACACTAAGAAAGTAAATATAAATTTTGAATTAATTCTTAAGAATAATGAATATTTCCAGCTCCAAAATGCATTTATCTAGCAGATTGCCGTGTTGAAATGCCAAATTTTGGTAAATTTCTTCAGTCAAACATGGTTTTGAAGAAATATTGACACTAACAATTGATTAACAAATCAATAAACTTGATTAATTATTGATATAAATAAGCCTGGCAGCTCTGTTTTGTTAATCACACTAAGAAAATAAATATAAATTTTGAATTAATTCCAGCTCCAAAATCCATTTATCTGGCAGATTGCCGTGTTGAAATGCCAAATTTTGGTAAATTTTTTCCGTCAAACAGGGTTTTGAAGAAACATTGACACTAGCAATTGATAACAAATCAATAAACTTGAATAATTATTGATATAAATAAGCTTGGCAGCTCTGTTTTGTTAACCACACTAAGAAAATAAATATAAATTTTGAATTAATTCCAGCTCCAAAATCCATTTATCTGGCAGTTTGCCGTGTTGAAATGCCAAATTTTGGTAAATTTCTTCAGTCAAACAGGGTTTTGAAAAAACATTGACACTAGCAATTGATTAACAAATCAATAAACTTGAATAATTATTGATATAAATAAGCCTGGCAGCTCTCATTTGTTAATCACACTAAGAAAATAAATATAAATTTTGAATTAATTCCAGCTCCAAAATCCATTTATCTGGCAGATTGCCGTGTTGAAATGCCAAATTTTGGTAAATTTCTTCAGTCTAACAGGGTTTTGAAGAAACATTGACACTAGCAATTGATTAACAAATCAATAAACTTGATTAATTATTGATATAAATAAGCCTGGCAGCTCTGTTTTGTTAACCACACTAAGAAAATAAATATAAATTTTGAATTAATTCCAGCTCCAAAATCCATTTATCTGGCAGATTGCCGTGTTGAAATGCCAAATTTTGGTAAATTTCTTCAGTCAAACAGGGTTTTGAAGAAACCTTGACACTAGCAATTGATTAACAAATCAATAAACTTGAATAATTATTGATATAAATAAGCCTGGCAGCTCTGTTTTGTTAACCACACTAAGAAAATAAATATAAATTTTGAATTAATTCCAGCTCCAAAATCCATTTATCTGGCAGATTGCCGTGTTGAAATGCCAAATTTTGGTAAATTTCTTCAGTCAAACAGGGTTTTGAAAAAACATTGACACTAGCAATTGATTAACAAATCAATAAACTTGAATAATTATTGATATAAATAAGCCTGGCAGCTCTGTTTTGTTAACCACACTAAGAAAGTAAATATAAATTTTGAAATTATTCTTAAGAATAATGAATATTTCCAGCTCCAAAATGCATTTATCTGGCAGATTGCCGTGTTGAAATGCCAAATTTTGGTAAATTTCTTCAGTCAAACATGGTTTTGAAGAAACATTGACACTAGCAATTGATTAACAAATCAATAAACTTGCTTAATTATTGATATAAATAAGCCTGGCAGCTCTGTTTTGTTAATCACACTAAGAAAATAAATATAAATTTTGAATTAATTCCAGCTCCAAAATCCATTTATCTGGCAGATTGCCGTGTTGAAATGCCAAATTTTATTAAATTTCTTCAGTCAAACAGGGTTTTCAAGAAACATTGACATTAGCAATTGATTAACAAATCAATAAACTTGATTAATTATTGATATAAATAAGCCTGGCAGCTCTGTTTTGTTAACCACACTAAGAAAATAAATATAAATTTTGAATTAATTCCAGCTCCAAAATCAATTTATCTGGCTGATTGCCGTGTTAAAATGCCAAATTTTGGTAAATTTCTTCAGTCAAACAGGGTTTTGAAAAAACATTGACACTAGCAATTGATTAACAAATCAATAAACTTGAATAATTATTGATATAAATAAGCCTGGCAGCTCTGTTTTGTTAACCACACTAAGAAAGTAAATATAAATTTTGAATTAATTCTTAAGAATAATGAATATTTCCAGCTCCAAAATCCATTTATCTGGCAGATTGCCGTGTTGAAATGCCAAATTTTGGTAAATTTCTTCAGTCAAACATGGTTTTGAAGTAACATGGACACTAGCAATTGATTAACAAATCAATAAACTTGAATTATTATTGCAATAAATAAGCCTGGCAGCTCTGTTTTGTTAACCACACTAAGAAAATAAATATAAATTTTGAATTAATTCCAGCTCCAAAATCCATTTATCTGGCAGATTGCCGTGTTGAAATGCCAAATTTTGGTAAATTTTTTCCGTCAAACAGGGTTTTGAAGAAACATTGACACTAGCAATTGATAACAAATCAATAAACTTGAATAATTATTGATATAAATAAGCTTGGCAGCTCTGTTTTGTTAACCACACTAAGAAAGTAAATATAAATTTTGAATTAATTCTTAAGAATAATGAATATTTCCAGCTCCAAAATGCATTTATCTAGCAGATTGCCGTGTTGAAATGCCAAATTTTGGTAAATTTCTTCAGTCAAACATGGTTTTGAAGAAATATTGACACTAACAATTGATTAACAAATCAATAAACTTGAATAATTATTGATATAAATAAGCCTGGCAGCTCTGTTTTGTTAATCACACTAAGAAAATAAATATAAATTTTGAATTAATTCCAGCTCCAAAATCCATTTATCTGGCAGATTGCCGTGTTGAAATGCCAAATTTTGGTAAATATCTTCAGTCAAACAGGGTTTTGAAGAAACATTGACATTAGCAATTGATTAACAAATCAATAAACTTGATTAATTATTGATATAAATAAGCCTGGCAGCTCTGTTTTGTTAACCACACTAAGAAAATAAATATAAATTTTTAATTAATTCCAGCTCCAAAATCAATTTATCTGGCTGATTGCCGTGTTGAAATGCCAAATTTTCGTAAATTTCTTCAGTCAAACAGGGTTTTGAAAAAAAATTGACACTAGCAATTGATTAACAAATCAATAAACTTGAATAATTATTGATATAAATAAGCCTGGCAGCTCTGTTTTGTTAACCACACTAAGAAAGTAAATATAAATTTTGAATTAATTCTTAAGAATAATGAATATTTCCAGCTCCAAAATCCATTTATCTGGCAGATTGCCGTGTTGAAATGCCAAATTTTGGTAAATTTCTTCAGTCAAACATGGTTTTGAAGAAATATTGACACTAACAATTGATTAACAAATCAATAAACTTGAATAATTATTGATATAAATAAGCCTGGCAGCTCTGTTTTGTTAATCACACTAAGAAAATAAATATAAATTTTGAATTAATTCCAGCTCCAAAATCCATTTATCTGGCAGATTGCCGTGTTGAAATGCCAAATTTTGGTAAATATCTTCAGTCAAACAGGGTTTTGAAGAAACATTGACATTAGCAATTGATTAACAAATCAATAAACTTGATTAATTATTGATATAAATAAGCCTGGCAGCTCTGTTTTGTTAACCACACTAAGAAAATAAATATAAATTTTTAATTAATTCCAGCTCCAAAATCAATTTATCTGGCTGATTGCCGTGTTGAAATGCCAAATTTTGGTAAATTTCTTCAGTCAAACAGGGTTTTGAAAAAAAATTGACACTAGCAATTGATTAACAAATCAATAAACTTGAATAATTATTGATATAAATAAGCCTGGCAGCTCTGTTTTGTTAACCACACTAAGAAAGTAAATATAAATTTTGAATTAATTCTTAAGAATAATGAATATTTCCAGCTCCAAAATCCATTTATCTGGCAGATTGCCGTGTTGAAATGCCAAATTTTGGTAAATTTCTTCAGTCAAACAGGGTTTTGAAGAAACATTGACATTAGCAATTGATTAACAAATCAATAAACTTGATTAATTATTGATATAAATAAGCCTGGCAGCTCTGTTTTGTTAACCACACTAAGAAAATAAATATAAATTTTGAATTAATTCCAGCTTTAAAATCAATTTATCTTGCAGATTGCCGTGTTGAAATGCCAAATTTTGGTAAATTTCTTCAGTCAAACATGGTTTTGAAGTAACATGGACACTAGCAATTGATTAACAAATCAATAAACTTTAATAATTATTGCAATAAATAAGCCTGGCAGCTCTGTTTTGTTAACCACACTAAGAAAATAAATATAAATTTTGAATTAATTCCAGCTCCAAAATCCATTTATCTGGCAGATTGCCGTGTTGAAATGCCAAATTTTGGTAAATTTTTTCCGTCAAACAGGGTTTTGAAGAAACATTGACACTAGCAATTGATAACAAATCAATAAACTTGAATAATTATTGATATAAATAAGCTTGGCAGCTCTGTTTTGTTAACCACACTAAGAAAATCAATATAAATTTTGAATTAATTCCAGCTCCAAAATCCATTTATCTGGCAGTTTGCCGTGTTGAAATGCCAAATTTTGGTAAATTTCTTCACTCAAACAGGGTTTTGAAAAAACATTGACACTAGCAATTGATTAACAAATCAATAAACTTGAATAATTATTGATATAAATAAGCCTGGCAGCTCTGTTTTGTTAACCACACTAAGAAAGTAAATATAAATTTTGAATTAATTCTTAAGAATAATGAATATTTCCAGCTCCAAAATGCATTTATCTAGCAGATTGCCGTGTTGAAATGCCAAATTTTGGTAAATTTCTTCAGTCAAACATGGTTTTGAAGAAATATTGACACTAACAATTGATTAACAAATCAATAAACTTGATTAATTATTGATATAAATAAGCCTGGCAGCTCTGTTTTGTTAATCACACTAAGAAAATAAATATAAATTTTGAATTAATTCCAGCTCCAAAATCCATTTATCTGGCAGATTGCCGTGTTGAAATGCCAAATTTTGGTAAATATCTTCAGTCAAACAGTGTTTTGAAGAAACATTGACATTAGCAATTGATTAACAAATCAATAAACTTGATTAATTATTGATATAAATAAGCCTGGCAGCTCTGTTTTGTTAACCACACTAAGAAAATAAATATAAATTTTGAATTAATTCCAGCTCCAAAATCCATTTATCCGGCAGATTGCCGTGTTGAAATGCCAAATTTTGGTAAATTTCTTCAGTCAAACAGGGTTTTGAAAAAACATTGACACTAGCAATTGATTAACAAATCAATAAACTTGAATAATTATTGATATAAATAAGCCTTGCAGCTCTGTTTTGTTAACCACACTAAGAAAGTAAATATAAATTTTGAATTAATTCTTAAGAATAATGAATATTTCCAGCTCCAAAATGCATTTATCTAGCAGATTGCCGTGTTGAAATGCCAAATTTTGGTAAATTTTTTCAGTCAAACATGGTTTTGAAGAAATATTGACACTAACAATTGATTAACAAATCAATAAACTTGAATAATTATTGATATAAATAAGCCTGGCAGCTCTGTTTTGTTAATCACACTAAGAAAATAAATATAAATTTTGAATTAATTCCAGCTCCAAAATCCATTTATCTGGCAGATTGCCGTGTTGAAATGCCAAATTTTGGTAAATATCTTCAGTCAAACAGGGTTTTGAAGAAACATTGACATTAGCAATTGATTAACAAATCAATAAACTTGATTAATTATTGATATAAATAAGCCTGGCAGCTCTGTTTTGTTAACCACACTAAGAAAATAAATATAAATTTTTAATTAATTCCAGCTCCAAAATCAATTTATCTGGCTGATTGCCGTGTTGAAATGCCAAATTTTGGTAAATTTCTTCAGTCAAACAGGGTTTTGAAGAAACATTGACATTAGCAATTGATTAACAAATCAATAAACTTGATTAATTATTGATATAAATAAGCCTGGCAGCTCTGTTTTGTTAACCACACTAAGAAAATAAATATAAATTTTGAATTAATTCCAGCTCCAAAATCAATTTATCTTGCAGATTGCCGTGTTGAAATGCCAAATTTTGGTAAATTTCTTCAGTCAAACATGGTTTTGAAGTAACATGGACACTAGCAATTGATTAACAAATCAATAAACTTGAATAATTATTGCAATAAATAAGCCTGGCAGCTCTGTTTTGTTAACCACACTAAGAAAATAAATATAAATTTTGAATTAATTCCAGCTCCAAAATCCATTTATCTGGCAGATTGCCGTGTTGAAATGCCAAATTTTGGTAAATTTTTTCCGTCAAACAGGGTTTTGAAGAAACATTGACACTAGCAATTGATAAAAAATCAATAAACTTGAATAATTATTGATATAAATAAGCTTGGCAGCTCTGTTTTGTTAACCACACTAAGAAAATAAATATAAATTTTGAATTAATTCTTAAGAATAATGAATATTTCCAGCTCCAAAATGCATTTATCTAGGAGATTGCCGTGTTGAAATGCCAAATTTTGGTAAATTTCTTCAGTCAAACATGGTTTTGAAGAAATATTGACACTAACAATTGATTAACAAATCAATAAACTTGATTAATTATTGATATAAATAAGCCTGGCAGCTCTGTTTTGTTAATCACACTAAGAAAATAAATATAAATTTTGAATTAATTCCAGCTCCAAAATCCATTTATCTGGTAGATTGCCGTGTTGAAATGCCAAATTTTGGTAAATATCTTCAGTCAAACAGGGTTTTGAAGAAACATTGACATTAGCAATTGATTAACAAATCAATAAACTTGATTAATTATTGATATAAATAAGCCTGGCAGCTCTGTTTTGTTAACCACACTAAGAAAATAAATATAAATTTTGAATTAATTCCAGCTCCAAAATCAATTTATCTGGCTGATTGCCGTGTTGAAATGCCAAATTTTGGTAAATTTCTTCAGTCAAACAGGGTTTTGAAAAAACATTGACACTAGCAATTGATTAACAAATCAATAAACTTGAATAATTATTGATATAAATAAGCCTGGCAGCTCTGTTTTGTTAACCACACTAAGAAAGTAAATATAAATTTTGAATTAATTCTTAAGAATAATGAATATTTCCAGCTCCAAAATCCATTTATCTGGCAGATTGCCGTGTTGAAATGCAAAATTTTGGTAAATTTCTTCAGTCAAACAGGGTTTTGAAGAAACATTGACATTAGCAATTGATTAACAAATCAATAAACTTGATTAATTATTGCAATAAATAAGCCTGGCAGCTCTGTTTTGTTAACCACACTAAGAAAATAAATATAAATTTTGAATTAATTCCAGCTCCAAAATCCATTTATCTGGCAGATTGCCGTGTTGAAATGCCAAATTTTGGTAAATTTTTTCCGTCAAAAAGGGTTTTGAAGAAACATTGACACTAGCAATTGATAACAAATCAATAAACTTGAATAATTATTGATATAAATAAGCTTGGCAGCTCTGTTTTGTTAACCACACTAAGAAAATAAATATAAATTTTGAATTAATTCTTAAGAATAATGAATATTTCCAGCTCCAAAATGCATTTATCTAGCAGATTGCCGTGTTGAAATGCCAAATTTTGGTAAATTTCTTCGGTCAAACATGGTTTTGAAGAAATATTGACACTAACAATTGATTAACAAATCAATAAACTTGATTAATTATTGATATAAATAAGCCTGGCAGCTCTGTTTTGTTAATCACACTAAGAAAATAAATATAAATTTTGAATTAATTCCAGCTCCAAAATCCATTTATCTGGCAGATTGCCGTGTTGAAATGCCAAATTTTGGTAAATATCTTCAGTCAAACAGGGTTTTGAAGAAACATTGACATTAGCAATTGATTAACAAATCAATAAACTTGATTAATTATTGATATAAATAAGCCTGGCAGCTCTGTTTTGTTAACCACACTAAGAAAATAAATATAAATTTTGAATTAATTCCAGCTCCAAAATTAATTTATCTGGCTGATTGCCGTGTTGAAATGCCAAATTTTGGTAAATTTCTTCAGTCAAACAGGGTTTTGAAAAAACATTGACACTAGCAATTGATTAACAAATCAATAAACTTGAATAATTATTGATATAAATAAGCCTGGCAGCTCTGTTTTGTTAACCACACTAAGAAAGTAAATATAAATTTTGAATTAATTCTTAAGAATAATGAATATTTCCAGCTCCAAAATCCATTTATCTGGCAGATTGCCGTGTTGAAATGCAAAATTTTGGTAAATTTCTTCAGTCAAACAGGGTTTTGAAGAAACATTGACATTAGCAATTGATTAACAAATCAATAAACTTGATTAATTATTGCAATAAATAAGCCTGGCAGCTCTGTTTTGTTAACCACACTAAGAAAATAAATATAAATTTTGAATTAATTCCAGCTCCAAAATCCATTTATCTGGCAGATTGCCGTGTTGAAATGGCAAATTTTGGTAAATTTCTTCAGTCAAACAGGGTTTTGAAGAAACATTGACATTAGCAATTGATTAACAAATCAATAAACTTGATTAATTATTGATATAAATAAGCCTGGCAGCTCTGTTTTGTTAACCACACTAAGAAAATCAATATAAATTTTGAATTAATTCCAGCTCCAAAATCCATTTATCTGGCAGTTTGCCGTGTTGAAATGCGAAATTTTGGTAAATTTCTTCAGTCAAACAGGGTTTTGAAAAAACATTGACACTAGCAATTGATTAACAAATCAATAAACTTGAATAATTATTGATATAAATAAGCCTGGCAGCTCTGTTTTGTTAACCACACTAAGAAAATAAATATAAATTTTGAATTAATTCCAGCTCCAAAATCCATTTATCCGGCAGATTGCCGTGTTGAAATGCCAAATTTTGGTAAATTTCTTCAGTCAAACAGGGTTTTGAAAAAACATTGACACTAGCAATTGATTAACAAATCAATAAACTTGAATAATTATTGATATAAATAAGCCTGGCAGCTCTGTTTTGTTAACCACACTAAGAAAGTAAATATAAATTTTGAATTAATTCTTAAGAATAATGAATATTTCCAGCTCCAAAATGCATTTATCTAGCAGATTGCCGTGTTGAAATGCCAAATTTTGGTAAATTTCTTCAGTCAAACATGGTTTTGAAGAAATATTGACACTAATAATTGATTAACAAATCAATAAACTTGAATAATTATTGATATAAATAAGCCTGGCAGCTCTGTTTTGTTAATCACACTAAGAAAATAAATATAAATTTTGAATTAATTCCAGCTCCAAAATCCATTTATCTGGCAGATTGCCGTGTTGAAATGCCAAATTTTGGTAAATATCTTCAGTCAAACAGGGTTTTGAAGAAACATTGACATTAGCAATTGATTAACAAATCAATAAACTTGATTAATTATTGATATAAATAAGCCTGGCAGCTCTGTTTTGTTAACCACACTAAGAAAATAAATATAAATTTTTAATTAATTCCAGCTCCAAAATCAATTTATCTGGCTGATTGCCGTGTTGAAATGCCAAATTTTGGTAAATTTCTTCAGTCAAACAGGGTTTTGAAAAAAAATTGACACTAGCAATTGATTAACAAATCAATAAACTTGAATAATTATTGATATAAATAAGCCTGGCAGCTCTGTTTTGTTAACCACACTAAGAAAGTAAATATAAATTTTGAATTAATTCTTAAGAATAATGAATATTTCCAGCTCCAAAATCCATTTATCTGGCAGATTGCCGTGTTGAAATGCCAAATTTTGGTAAATTTCTTCAGTCAAACAGGGTTTTGAAGAAACATTGACATTAGCAATTGATTAACAAATCAATAAACTTGATTAATTATTGATATAAATAAGCCTGGCAGCTCTGTTTTGTTAACCACACTAAGAAAATAAATATAAATTTTGAATTAATTCCAGCTCCAAAATCAATTTATCTTGCAGATTGCCGTGTTGAAATGCCAAATTTTGGTAAATTTCTTCAGTCATACAGGGTTTTCAAGAAACATTGACATTAGCAATTGATTAACAAATCAATAAACTTGATTAATTATTGATATAAATAAGCCTGGCAGCTCTGTTTTGTTAACCACACTAAGAAAATAAATATAAATTTTGAATTAATTCCAGCTCCAAAATCCATTTATCTGGCAGATTGCCGTGTTGAAATGCCAAATTTTATTAAATTTCTTCAGTCAAACAGGGTTTTCAAGAAACATTGACATTAGCAATTGATTAACATATCAATAAACTTGATTAATTATTGATATAAATAAGCCTGGCAGCTCTGTTTTGTTAACCACACTAAGAAAATAAATATAAATTTTGAATTAATTCCAGCTCCAAAATCAATTTATCTGGCTGATTGCCGTGTTAAAATGCCAAATTTTGGTAAATTTCTTCAGTCAAACAGGGTTTTGAAAAAACATTGACACTAGCAATTGATTAACAAATCAATAAACTTGAATAATTATTGATATAAATAAGCCTGGCAGCTCTGTTTTGTTAACCACACTAAGAAAATAAATATAAATTTTGAATTAATTCCAGCTCCAAAATCCATTTATCTGAGAGATTGCCGTGTTGAAATGCCAAATTTTGGTAAATTTCTTCAGTCAAACAGGGTTTTGAAAAAACATTGACACTAGCAATTGATTAACAAATCAATAAACTTGATTAATTATTGATATAAATAAGCCTGGCAGCTCTGTTTTGTTAACCACACTAAGAAAGTAAATATAAATTTTGAAATTATTCTTAAGAATAATGAATATTTCCAGCTCCAAAATGCATTTATCTGGCAGATTGCCGTGTTGAAATGCCAAATTTTGGTAAATTTTTTCAGTCAAACATGGTTTTGAAGAAACATTGACACTAGCAATTGATTAACAAATCAATAAACTTGATTAATTATTGATATAAATAAGCCTGGCAGCTCTGTTTTGTTAATCACACTAAGAAAATAAATATAAATTTTGAATTAATTCCAGCTCCAAAATCCATTTATCTGGCAGATTGCCGTGTTGAAATGCCAAATTTTATTAAATTTCTTCAGTCAAACAGGGTTTTCAAGAAACATTGACATTAGCAATTGATTAACAAATCAATAAACTTGATTAATTATTGATATAAATAAGCCTGGCAGCTTTGTTTTGTTAACCACACTAAGAAAATAAATATAAATTTTGAATTAATTCCAGCTCCAAAATCAATTTATCTGGCTGATTGCCGTGTTAAAATGCCAAATTTTGGTAAATTTCTTCAGTCAAACATGGTTTTGAAAAAACATTGACACTAGCAATTGATTAACAAATCAATAAACTTGAATAATTATTGATATAAATAAGCCTGGCAGCTCTGTTTTGTTAACCACACTAAGAAAGTAAATATAAATTTTGAATTAATTCTTAAGAATAATGAATATTTCCAGCTCCAAAATCCATTTATCTGGCAGATTGACGTGTTGAAATGCCAAATTTTGGTAAATTTCTTCAGTCAAACATGGTTTTGAAGAAACATTGACACTAGCAATTGATTAACAAATCAATAAACTTGATTAATTATTGCAATAAATAAGCCTGGCAGCTCTGTTTTGTTAACCACACTAAGAAAATAAATATAAATTTTGAATTAATTCCAGCTCCAAAATCCATTTATCTGGCAGATTGCCGTGTTGAAATGCCAAATCTTGGTAAATTTCTTCAGTCAAACAGGGTTTTGAAGAAACATTGACATTAGCAATTGATTAACAAATCAATAAACTTGATTAATTATTGATATAAATAAGCCTGGCAGCTCTGTTTTGTTAACCACACTAAGAAAGTAAATATAAATTTTGAATTAATTCTTAAGAATAATGAATATTTCCAGCTCCAAAATCCATTTATCTGGCAGATTGCCGTGTTGAAATGCCAAATTTTGGTAAATTTCTTCAGTCAAACATGGTTTTGAAGAAACATTGACACTAGCAATTGATTAACAAATCAATAAACTTGATTAATTATTGCAATAAATAAGCCTGGCAGCTCTGTTTTGTTAACCACACTAAGAAAATAAATATAAATTTTGAATTAATTCCAGCTCCAAAATCCATTTATCTGGCAGATTGCCGTGTTGAAATGCCAAATTTTGGTAAATTTCTTCAGTCAAACAGGGTTTTGAAGAAACATTGACATTAGCAATTGATTAACAAATCAATAAACTTGATTAATTATTGATATAAATAAGCCTGGCAGCTCTGTTTTGTTAACCACACTAAGAAAATAAATATAAATTTTGAATTAATTCCAGCTCCAAAATCAATTTATCTTGCAGATTGCCGTGTTGAAATGCCAAATTTTGGTAAATTTCTTCAGTCAAACATGGTTTTGAAGTAACATGGACACTAGCAATTGATTAACAAATCAATAAACTTGATTAATTATTGATATAAATAAGCCTGGCAGCTCTGTTTTGTTAACCACACTAAGAAAATAAATATAAATTTTGAATTAATTCCAGCTCCAAAATCCATTTATCTGGCAGATTGCCGTGTTGAAATGCCAAATTTTGGTAAATTTCTTCAGTCAAACAGGGTTTTGAAAAAACATTGACACTAGCAATTGATTAACAAATCAATAAACTTGAATAATTATTGATATAAATAAGCCTGGCAGCTCTGTTTTGTTAACCACACTAAGAAAGTAAATATAAATTTTGAAATTATTCTTAAGAATAATGAATATTTCCAGCTCCAAAATGCATTTATCTGGCAGATTGCCGTGTTGAAATGCCAAATTTTGGTAAATTTCTTCAGTCAAACATGGTTTTGAAGAAACATTGACACTAGCAATTGATTAACAAATCAATAAACTTGATTAATTATTGATATAAATAAGCCTGGCAGCTCTGTTTTGTTAATCACACTAAGAAAATAAATATAAATTTTGAATTAATTCCAGCTCCAAAATCCATTTATCTGGCAGATTGCCGTGTTGAAATGCCAAATTTTGGTAAATTTCTTCAGTCAAACAGGGTTTTCAAGAAACATTGACATTAGCAATTGATTAACAAATCAATAAACTTGATTAATTATTGATATAAATAAGCCTGGCAGCTCTGTTTTGTTAACCACACTAAGAAAATAAATATAAATTTTGAATTAATTCCAGCTCCAAAATCAATTTATCTTGCAGATTGCCGTGTTGAAATGCCAAATTTTGGTAAATTTCTTCAGTCAAACATGGTTTTGAAGTAACATGGACACTAGCAATTGATTAACAAATCAATAAACTTGATTAATTATTGATATAAATAAGCCTGGCAGCTCTGTTTTGTTAACCACACTAAGAAAATAAATATAAATTTTGAAATTATTCTTAAGAATAATGAATATTTCCAGCTCCAAAATGCATTTATCTGGCAGATTGCCGTGTTGAAATGCCAAATTTTGGTAAATTTCTTCAGTCAAACATGGTTTTGAAGAAACATTGACACTAGCAATTGATTAACAAATCAATAAACTTGATTAATTATTGATATAAATAAGCCTGGCAGCTCTGTTTTGTTAATCACACTAAGAAAATAAATATAAATTTTGAATTTATTCCAGCTCCAAAATCCATTTATCTGGCAGATTGCCGTGTTGAAATGCCAAATTTTGGTAAATTTCTTCAGTCAAACAGGGTTTTCAAGAAACATTGACATTAGCAATTGATTAACAAATCAATAAACTTGATTAATTATTGATATAAATAAGCCTGGCAGCTCTGTTTTGTTAACCACACTAAGAAAATAAATATAAATTTTGAATTAATTCCAGCTCCAAAATCAATTTATCTGGCTGATTGCCGTGTTAAAATGCCAAATTTTGGTAAATTTCTTCAGTCAAACAGGGTTTTGAAAAAACATTGACACTAGCAATTGATTAACAAATCAATAAACTTGAATAATTATTGATATAAATAAGCCTGGCAGCTCTGTTTTGTTAACCACACTAAGAAAGTAAATATAAATTTTGAATTAATTCTTAAGAATAATGAATATTTCCAGCTCCAAAATCCATTTATCTGGCAGATTGCCGTGTTGAAATGCCAAATTTTGGAAAATTTCTTCAGTCAAACATGGTTTTGAAGAAACATTGACACTAGCAATTGATTAACAAATCAATAAACTTGATTAATTATTGATATAAATAAGCCTGGCAGCTCTGTTTTGTTAACCACACTAAGAAAATAAATATAAATTTTGAATTAATTCCAGCTCCAAAATCCATTTATCTGGCAGATTGCCGTGTTGAAATGCCAAATTTTGGTAAATTTCTTCAGTCAAACAGGGTTTTGAAGAAACATTGACACTAGCAATTGATTAACAAATCAATAAACTTGAATAATTATTGATATAAATAAGCCTGGCAGCTCTGTTTTGTTAACCACACTAAGAAAATAAATATAAATTTTGAATTAATTCCAGCTCCAAAATCCATTTATCTGGCAGATTGCCGTGTTGAAATGCCAAATTTTGGTAAATTTCTTCAGTCAAACAGGGTTTTGAAAAAACATTGACACTAGCAATTGATTAACAAATCAATAAACTTGAATAATTATTGATATAAATAAGCCTGGCAGCTCTGTTTTGTTAACCACACTAAGAAAGTAAATATAAATTTTGAAATTATTCTTAAGAATAATGAATATTTCCAGCTCCAAAATGCATTTATCTGGCAGAATGCCGTGTTGAAATGCCAAATTTTGGTAAATTTCTTCAGTCAAACATGGTTTTGAAGAAACATTGACACTAGCAATTGATTAACAAATCAATAAACTTGATTAATTATTGATATAAATAAGCCTGGCAGCTCTGTTTTGTTAATCACACTAAGAAAATAAATATAAATTTTGAATTTATTCCAGCTCCAAAATCCATTTATCTGGCAGATTGCCGTGTTGAAATGCCAAATTTTGGTAAATTTCTTCAGTCAAACAGGGTTTTCAAGAAACATTGACATTAGCAATTGATTAACAAATCAATAAACTTGATTAATTATTGATATAAATAAGCCTGGCAGCTCTGTTTTGTTAACCACACTAAGAAAATAAATATAAATTTTGAATTAATTCCAGCTCCAAAATCAATTTATCTGGCTGATTGCCGTGTTAAAATGCCAAATTTTGGTAAATTTCTTCAGTCAAACAGGGTTTTGAAAAAACATTGACACTAGCAATTGATTAACAAATCAATAAACTTGAATAATTATTGATATAAATAAGCCTGGCAGCTCTGTTTTGTTAACCACACTAAGAAAGTAAATATAAATTTTGAATTAATTCTTAAGAATAATGAATATTTCCAGCTCCAAAATCCATTTATCTGGCAGATTGCCGTGTTGAAATGCCAAATTTTGGAAAATTTCTTCAGTCAAACATGGTTTTGAAGAAACATTGACACTAGCAATTGATTAACAAATCAATAAACTTGATTAATTATTGATATAAATAAGCCTGGCAGCTCTGTTTTGTTAACCACACTAAGAAAATAAATATAAATTTTGAATTAATTCCAGCTCCAAAATCCATTTATCTGGCAGATTGCCGTGTTGAAATGCCAAATTTTGGTAAATTTCTTCAGTCAAACAGGGTTTTGAAGAAACATTGACACTAGCAATTGATTAACAAATCAATAAACTTGAATAATTATTGATATAAATAAGCCTGGCAGCTCTGTTTTGTTAACCACACTAAGAAAATAAATATAAATTTTGAATTAATTCCAGCTCCAAAATCCATTTATCTGGCAGATTGCCGTGTTGAAATGCCAAATTTTGGTAAATTTCTTCAGTCAAACAGGGTTTTGAAAAAACATTGACACTAGCAATTGATTAACAAATCAATAAACTTGAATAATTATTGATATAAATAAGCCTGGCAGCTCTGTTTTGTTAACCACACTAAGAAAGTAAATATAAATTTTGAAATTATTCTTAAGAATAATGAATATTTCCAGCTCCAAAATGCATTTATCTGGCAGATTGCCGTGTTGAAATGCCAAATTTTGGTAAATTTCTTCAGTCAAACATGGTTTTGAAGAAACATTGACACTAGCAATTGATTAACAAATCAATAAACTTGATTTATTATTGATATAAATAAGCCTGGCAGCTCTGTTTTGTTAACCACACTAAGAAAGTAAATATAAATTTTGAATTAATTCTTAAGAATAATGAATATTTCCAGCTCCAAAATCCATTTATCTGGCAGATTGCCGTGTTGAAATGCCAAATTTTGGTAAATTTCTTCAGTCAAACATGGTTTTGAAGAAACATTGACACTAGCAATTGATTAACAAATCAATAAACTTGATTAATTATTGATATAAATAAGCCTGGCAGCTCTGTTTTGTTAATCACACTAAGAAAATAAATATAAATTTTGAATTAATTCCAGCTCCAAAATCCATTTATCTGGCAGATTGCCGTGTTGAAATGCCAAATTTTTTTAAATTTCTTCAGTCAAACAGGGTTTTCAAGAAACATTGACATTAGCAATTGATTAACAAATCAATAAACTTGATTAATTATTGATATAAATAAGCCTGGCAGCTCTGTTTTGTTAACCACACTAAGAAAATAAATATAAATTTTGAATTAATTCCAGCTCCAAAATCAATTTATCTGGCTGATTGCCGTGTTAAAATGCCAAATTTTGGTAAATTTCTTCAGTCAAACAGGGTTTTGAAAAAACATTGACACTAGCAATTGATTAACAAATCAATAAACTTGAATAATTATTGATATAAATAAGCCTGGCAGCTCTGTTTTGTTAACCACACTAAGAAAGTAAATATAAATTTTGAATTAATTCTTAAGAATAATGAATATTTCCAGCTCCAAAATCCATTTATCTGGCAGATTGCCGTGTTGAAATGCCAAATTTTGGTAAATTTCTTCAGTCAAACATGGTTTTGAAGAAACATTGACACTAGCAATTGATTAACAAATCAATAAACTTGATTAATTATTGATATAAATAAGCCTGGCAGCTCTGTTTTGTTAACCACACTAAGAAAATAAATATAAATTTTGAATTAATTCCAGCTCCAAAATCCATTTATCTGGCAGATTGCCGTGTTGAAATGCCAAATTTTGGTAAATTTCTTCAGTCAAACAGGGTTTTGAAGAAACATTGACACTAGCAATTGATTAACAAATCAATAAACTTGAATAATTATTGATATAAATAAGCCTGGCAGCTCTGTTTTGTTAACCACACTAAGAAAATAAATATAAATTTTGAATTAATTCCAGCTCCAAAATCCATTTATCTGGCAGATTGCCGTGTTGAAATGCCAAATTTTGGTAAATTTCTTCAGTCAAACAGGGTTTTGAAAAAACATTGACACTAGCAATTGATTAACAAATCAATAAACTTGAATAATTATTGATATAAATAAGCCTGGCAGCTCTGTTTTGTTAACCACACTAAGAAAGTAAATATAAATTTTGAAATTATTCTTAAGAATAATGAATATTTCCAGCTCCAAAATGCATTTATCTGGCAGATTGCCGTGTTGAAATGCCAAATTTTGGTAAATTTCTTCAGTCAAACATGGTTTTGAAGAAACATTGACACTAGCAATTGATTAACAAATCAATAAACTTGATTTATTATTGATATAAATAAGCCTGGCAGCTCTGTTTTGTTAATCACACTAAGAAAATAAATATAAATTTTGAATTAATTCCAGCTCCAAAATCCATTTATCTGGCAGATTGCCGTGTTGAAATGCCAAATTTTGGTAAATTTCTTCAATCAAACAGGGTTTTCAAGAAACATTGACATTAGCAATTGATTAACAAATCAATAAACTTGATTAATTATTGATATAAATAAGCCTGGCAGCTCTGTTTTGTTAACCACACTAAGAAAATAAATATAAATTTTGAATTAATTCCAGCTCCAAAATCAATTTATCTGGCTGATTGCCGTGTTAAAATGCCAAATTTTGGTAAATTTCTTCAGTCAAACAGGGTTTTGAAAAAACATTGACACTAGCAATTGATTAACAAATCAATAAACTTGAATAATTATTGATATAAATAAGCCTGGCAGCTCTGTTTTGTTAACCACACTAAGAAAGTAAATATAAATTTTGAATTAATTCTTAAGAATAATTAATATTTCCAGCTCCCAAATCCATTTATCTGGCAGATTGCCGTGTTGAAATGCCAAATTTTGGTAAATTTCTTCAGTCAAACATGGTTTTGAAGAAACATTGACACTAGCAATTGATTAACAAATCAATAAACTTGATTAATTATTGATATAAATAAGCCTGGCAGCTCTGTTTTGTTAATCACACTAAGAAAATAAATATAAATTTTCAATTAATTCCAGCTTCAAAATCCATTTAAATGGCAGATTGCCGTTTTGAAATGCCAAATTTTGGTAAATTTCTTCAGTCAAACAGGGTTTTGAAGAAACATTGACATTAGCAATTGATTAAAAAATCAATAAACTTGATTAATTATTGATATAAATAAGCCTGGCAGCTCTGTTTTGTTAACCACACTAAGAAAATAAATATAAATTTTGAATTAATTCCAGCTCCAAAATCCATTTATCTGGCAGATTGCCGTGTTGAAATGCCAAATTTTGGTAAATTTCTTCAGTCAAACAGGGTTTTGAAGAAACATTGACACTAGCAATTGATTAACAAATCAATAAACTTGAATAATTATTGCAATAAATAAGCCTGGCAGCTCTGTTTTGTTAACCACACTAAGAAAATAAATATAAATTTTGAATTAATTCCAGCTCCAAAATCCATTTATCTTGCAGATTGCCGTGTTGAAATGCCAAATTTTGGTAAATTTCTTCAGTCTAACAGGGTTTTGAAGAAACATTGACACTAGCAATTGATTAACAAATCAATAAACTTGATTAATTATTGATATAAATAAGCCTGGCAGCTCTGTTTTGTTAATCACACTAAGAAAATAAATATAAATTTTGAATTAATTCCAGCTCCAAAATCCATTTATCTGGCAGATTGCCGTGTTGAAATGCCAAATTTTGGTAAATTTCTTCAGTCAAACAGGGTTTTGAAAAAACATTGACACTAGCAATTGATTAACAAATCAATAAACTTGAATAATTATTGATATAAATAAGCCTGGCAGCTCTGTTTTGTTAACCACACTAAGAAAGTAAATATAAATTTTGAAATTATTCTTAAGAATAATGAATATTTCCAGCTCCAAAATGCATTTATCTGGCAGATTGCCGTGTTGAAATGCCAAATTTTGGTAAATTTCTTCAGTCAAACATGGTTTTGAAGAAACATTGACACTAGCAATTGATTAACAAATCAATAAACTTGATTAATTATTGATATAAATAAGCCTGGCAGCTCTGTTTTGTTAATCACACTAAGAAAATAAATATAAATTTTGAATTAATTCCAGCTCCAAAATCCATTTATCTGGCAGATTGCCGTGTTGAAATGCCAAATTTTGGTAAATTTCTTCAGTCAAACAGGGTTTTCAAGAAACATTGACATTAGCAATTGATTAACAAATCAATAAACTTGATTAATTATTGATATAAATAAGCCTGGCAGCTCTGTTTTGTTAACCACACTAAGAAAATAAATATAAATTTTGAATTAATTCCAGCTCCAAAATCCATTTATCTGGCTGATTGCCGTGTTAAAATGCCAAATTTTGGTAAATTTCTTCAGTCAAACAGGGTTTTGAAAAAACATTGACACTAGCAATTGATTAACAAATCAATAGACTTGAATAATTATTGATATAAATAAGCCTGGCAGCTCTGTTTTGTTAACCACACTAAGAAAGTAAATATAAATTTTGAATTAATTCTTAAGAATAATGAATATTTCCAGCTCCAAAATCCATTTATCTGGCAGATTGCCGTGTTGAAACGCCAAATTTTGGTAAATTTCTTCAGTCAAACATGGTTTTGAAGAAACATTGACACTAGCAATTGATTAACAAATCAATAAACTTGATTAATTATTGATATAAATAAGCTTGGCAGCTCTGTTTTGTTAATCACACTAAGAAAATAAATATAAATTTTGAATTAATTCCAGCTCCAAAATCCATTTAAATGGCAGATTGCCGTGTTGAAATGCCAAATTTTGGTAAATTTCTTCAGTCAAACAGGGTTTTGAAGAAACATTGACATTAGCAATTGATTAACAAATCAATAAACTTGATAAATTATTGATATAAATAAGCCTGGCAGCTCTGTTTTGTTAACCACACTAAGAAAATAAATATAAATTTTGAATTAATTCCAGCTCCAAAATCCATTTATCTGGCAGATTGCCGTGTTGAAATGACAAATTTTGGTAAATTTCTTCAGTCAAACAGGATTTTGAAGAAACATTGACACTAGCAATTGATTAACAAATCAATAAACTTGAATAATTATTGATATAAATAAGCCTGGCAGCTCTGTTTTGTTAACCACACTAAGAAAATAAATATAAATTTTGAATTAATTCCAGCTCCAAAATCCATTTATCTGGCAGATTGCCGTGTTGAAATGCCAAATTTTGGTAAATTTCTTCAGTCAAACAGGGTTTTGAAAAAACATTGACACTAGCAATTGATTAACAAATCAATAAACTTGAATAATTATTGATATAAATAAGCCTGGCAGCTCTGTTTTGTTAACCACACTAAGAAAGTAAATATAAATTTTGAAATTATTCTTAAGAATAATGAATATTTCCAGCTCCAAAATGCATTTATCTGGCAGATTGCCGTGTTGAAATGCCAAATTTTGGTAAATTTTTTCAGTCAAACATGGTTTTGAAGAAACATTGACACTAGCAATTGATTAACAAATCAATAAACTTGATTAATTATTGATATAAATAAGCCTGGCAGCTCTGTTTTGTTAATCACACTAAGAAAATAAATATAAATTTTGAATTAATTCCAGCTCCAAAATCCATTTATCTGGCAGATTGCCGTGTTGAAATGCCAAATTTTATTAAATTTCTTCAGTCAAACAGGGTTTTCAAGAAACATTGACATTAGCAATTGATTAACAAATCAATAAACTTGATTAATTATTGATATAAATAAGCCTGGCAGCTCTGTTTTGTTAACCACACTAAGAAAATAAATATAAATTTTGAATTAATTCCAGCTCCAAAATCAATTTATCTGGCTGATTGCCGTGTTAAAATGCCAAATTTTGGTAAATTTCTTCAGTCAAACAGGGTTTTGAAAAAACATTGACACTAGCAATTGATTAACAAATCAATAAACTTGAATAATTATTGATATAAATAAGCCTGGCAGCTCTGTTTTGTTAACCACACTAAGAAAATAAATATAAATTTTGAATTAATTCCAGCTCCAAAATCCATTTATCTGGCAGATTGCCGTGTTGAAATGCCAAATTTTGGTAAATTTCTTCAGTCAAACATGGTTTTGAAGAAACATTGACACTAGCAATTGATTAACAAATCAATAAACTTGATTAATTATTGCAATAAATAAGCCTGGCAGCTCTGTTTTGTTAACCACACTAAGAAAATAAATATAAATTTAGAATTAATTCCAGCTCCAAAATCCATTTATCTGGCAGATTGCCGTGTTGAAATGCCAAATTTTGGTAAATTTCTTCAGTCAAACAGGGTTTTGAAGAAACATTGACATTAGCAATTGATTAACAAATCAATAAACTTGATTAATTATTGATATAAATAAGCCTGGCAGCTCTGTTTTGTTAACCACACTAAGAAAGTAAATATAAATTTTGAATTAATTCCAGCTCCAAAATCCATTTATCTGGCAGATTGCCGTGTTGAAATGCCAAATTTTGGTAAATTTCTTCAGTCAAACAGGGTTTTGAAAAAACATTGACACTAGCAATTGATTAACAAATCAATAAACTTGAATAATTATTGATATAAATAAGCCTGGCAGCTCTGTTTTGTTAACCACACTAAGAAAGTAAATATAAATTTTGAAATTATTCTTAAGAATAATGAATATTTCCAGCTCCAAAATGCATTTATCTGGCAGATTGCCGTGTTGAAATGCCAAATTTTGGTAAATTTCTTCAGTCAAACATGGTTTTGAAGAAACATTGACACTAGCAATTGATTAACAAATCAATTAACTTGATTAATTATTGATATAAATAAGCCTGGCAGCTCTGTTTTGTTAATCACACTAAGAAAATAAATATAAATTTTGAATTAATTCCAGCTCCAAAATCCATTTATCTGGCAGATTGCCGTGTTGAAATGCCAAATTTTGGTAAATTTCTTCAGTCAAACAGGGTTTTCAAGAAACATGGACATTAGCAATTGATTAACAAATCAATAAACTTGATTAATTATTTATATAAATAAGCCTGGCAGCTCTGTTTTGTTAACCACACTAAGAAAATAAATATAAATTTTGAATTAATTCCAGCTCCAAAATCAATTTATCTTGCAGATTGCCGTGTTGAAATGCCAAATTTTGGTAAATTTCTTCAGTCAAACATGGTTTTGAAGTAACATGGACACTAGCAATTGATTAACAAATCAATAAACTTGATTAATTATTGATATAAATAAGCCTGGCAGCTCTGTTTTGTTAACCACACTAAGAAAATAAATATAAATTTTGAATTAATTCCAGCTCCAAAATCCATTTATCTGGCAGATTGCCGTGTTGAAATGCCAAATTTTGGTAAATTTCTTCAGTCAAACAGGGTTTTGAAAAAACATTGACACTAGCAATTGATTAACAAATCAATAAACTTGAATAATTATTGATATAAATAAGCCTGGCAGCTCTGTTTTGTTAACCACACTAAGAAAGTAAATATAAATTTTGAAATTATTCTTAAGAATAATGAATATTTCCAGCTCCAAAATGCATTTATCTGGCAGATTGCCGTGTTGAAATGCCAAATTTTGGTAAATTTCTTCAGTCAAACATGGTTTTGAAGAAACATTGACACTAGCAATTGATTAACAAATCAATAAACTTGATTAATTATTGATATAAATAAGCCTGGCAGCTCTGTTTTGTTAATCACACTAAGAAAATAAATATAAATTTTGAATTAATTCCAGCTCCAAAATCCATTTATCTGGCAGATTGCCGTGTTGAAATGCCAAATTTTGGTAAATTTCTTCAGTCAAACAGGGTTTTCAAGAAACATTGACATTAGCAATTGATTAACAAATCAATAAACTTGATTAATTATTGATATAAATAAGCCTGGCAGCTCTGTTTTGTTAACCACACTAAGAAAATAAATATAAATTTTGAATTAATTCCAGCTCCAAAATCAATTTATCTGGCTGATTGCCGTGTTAAAATGCCAAATTTTGGTAAATTTCTTCAGTCAAACAGGGTTTTGAAAAAACATTGACACTAGCAATTGATTAACAAATCAATAAACTTGAATAATTATTGATATAAATAAGCCTGGCAGCTCTGTTTTGTTAACCACACTAAGAAAGTAAATATAAATTTTGAATTAATTCTTAAGAATAATGAATATTTCCAGCTCCAAAATCCATTTATCTGGCAGATTGCCGTGTTGAAATGCCAAATTTTGGTAAATTTCTTCAGTCAAACATGGTTTTGAAGAAACATTGACACTAGCAATTGATTAACAAATCAATAAACTTGATTAATTATTGATATAAATAAGCCTGGCAGCTCTGTTTTGTTAACCACACTAAGAAAATAAATATAAATTTTGAATTAATTCCAGCTCCAAAATCCATTTATCTGGCAGATTGCCGTGTTGAAATGCCAAATTTTGGTAAATTTCTTCAGTCAAACAGGGTTTTGAAGAAACATTGACACTAGCAATTGATTAACAAATCAATAAACTTGAATAATTATTGATATAAATAAGCCTGGCAGCTCTGTTTTGTTAACCACACTAAGAAAATAAATATAAATTTTGAATTAATTCCAGCTCCAAAATCCATTTATCTGGCAGATTGCCGTGTTGAAATGCCAAATTTTGGTAAATTTCTTCAGTCAAACAGGGTTTTGAAAAAACATTGACACTAGCAATTGATTAACAAATCAATAAACTTGAATAATTATTGATATAAATAAGCCTGGCAGCTCTGTTTTGTTAACCACACTAAGAAAGTAAATATAAATTTTGAAATTATTCTTAAGAATAATGAATATTTCCAGCTCCAAAATGCATTTATCTGGCAGATTGCCGTGTTGAAATGCCAAATTTTGGTAAATTTCTTCAGTCAAACATGGTTTTGAAGAAACATTGACACTAGCAATTGATTAACAAATCAATAAACTTGATTAATTATTGATATAAATAAGCCTGGCAGCTCTGTTTTGTTAATCACACTAAGAAAATAAATATAAATTTTGAATTAATTCCAGCTCCAAAATCCATTTATCTTGCAGATTGCCGTGTTGAAATGCCAAATTTTGGTAAATTTCTTCAGTCAAACATGGTTTTGAAGTAACATGGACACTAGCAATTGATTAACAAATCAATAAACTTGAATAATTATTGCAATAAATAAGCCTGGCAGCTCTGTTTTGTTAACCACACTAAGAAAATAAATATAAATTTTGAATTAATTCCAGCTCCAAAATCCATTTATCTGGCAGATTGCCGTGTTGAAATGCCAAATTTTGGTAAATTTTTTCCGTCAAACAGGGTTTTGAAGAAACATTGACACTAGCAATTGATAACAAATCAATAAACTTGAATAATTATTGATATAAATAAGCTTGGCAGCTCTGTTTTGTTAACCACACTAAGAAAATAAATATAAATTTTGAATTAATTCCAGCTCCAAAATCCATTTATCTGGCAGTTTGCCGTGTTGAAATGCCAAATTTTGGTAAATTTCTTCAGTCAAACAGGGTTTTGAAAAAACATTGACACTAGCAATTGATTAACAAATCAATAAACTTGAATAATTATTGATATAAATAAGCCTGGCAGCTCTGTTTTGTTAATCACACTAAGAAAATAAATATCAATTTTGAATTAATTCTGAAGAATAATGAATATTTCCAGCTCCAAAATCCATTTATCTGGCAGATTGCCGTGTTGAAATGCCAAATTTTGGTAAATTTATTCAGTCTAACAGGGTTTTGAAGAAACATTGACACTAGCAATTGATTAACAAATCAATAAACTTGATTATTTATTGATATAAATAAGCCTGGCAGCTCTGTTTTGTTAATCACACTTAGAAAATAAATATAAATTTTGAATTAATTCCAGCTCCAAAATCCATTTATCTGGCAGATTGCCGTGTTGAAATGCCAAATTTTGGTAAATTTCTTCAATCAAACAGGGTTTTCAAGAAACATTGACATTAGCAATTGATTAACAAATCAATAAACTTGATTAATTATTGATATAAATAAGCCTGGCAGCTCTGTTTTGTTAACCACACTAAGAAAATAAATATAAATTTTGAATTAATTCCAGCTCCAAAATCAATTTATCTGGCTGATTGCCGTGTTAAAATGCCAAATTTTGGTAAATTTCTTCAGTCAAACAGGGTTTTGAAAAAACATTGACACTAGCAATTGATTAACAAATCAATAAACTTGAATAATTATTGATATAAATAAGCCTGGCAGCTCTGTTTTGTTAACCACACTAAGAAAGTAAATATAAATTTTGAATTAATTCTTAAGAATAATTAATATTTCCAGCTCCAAAATCCATTTATCTGGCAGATTGCCGTGTTGAAATGCCAAATTTTGGTAAATTTCTTCAGTCAAACATGGTTTTGAAGAAACATTGACACTAGCAATTGATTAACAAATCAATAAACTTGATAAATTATTGATATAAATAAGCCTGGCAGCTCTGTTTTGTTAATCACACTAAGAAAATAAATATAAATTTTGAATTAATTCCAGCTCCAAAATCCATTTAAATGGCAGATTGCCGTTTTGAAATGCCAAATTTTGGTAAATTTCTTCAGTCAAACAGGGTTTTGAAGAAACATTGACATTAGCAATTGATTAACAAATCAATAAACTTGATTAATTATTGATATAAATAAGCCTGGCAGCTCTGTTTTGTTAACCACACTAAGAAAATAAATATAAATTTTGAATTAATTCCAGCTCCAAAATCCATTTATCTGGCAGATTGCCGTGTTGAAATGCCAAATTTTGGTAAATTTCTTCAGTCAAACAGGGTTTTGAAGAAACATTGACACTAGCAATTGATTAACAAATCAATAAACTTGAATAATTATTGCAATAAATAAGCCTGGCAGCTCTGTTTTGTTAACCACACTAAGAAAATAAATATAAATTTTGAATTAATTCCAGCTCCAAAATCCATTTATCTTGCAGATTGCCGTGTTGAAATGCCAAATTTTGGTAAATTTCTTCAGTCTAACAGGGTTTTGAAGAAACATTGACACTAGCAATTGATTAACAAATCAATAAACTTGATTAATTATTGATATAAATAAGCCTGGCAGCTCTGTTTTGTTAACCACACTAAGAAAATAAATATAAATTTTGAATTAATTCCAGCTCCAAAATCCATTTATCTGGCAGATTGCCGTGTTGAAATGCCAAATTTTGGTAAATTTCTTCAGTCAAACAGGGTTTTGAAAAAACATTGACACTAGCAATTGATTAACAAATCAATAAACTTGAATAATTATTGATATAAATAAGCCTGGCAGCTCTGTTTTGTTAACCACACTAAGAAAGTAAATATAAATTTTGAAATTATTCTTAAGAATAATGAAAATTTCCAGCTCCAAAATGCATTTATCTGGCAGATTGCCGTGTTGAAATGCCAAATTTTGGTAAATTTCTTCAGTCAAACATGGTTTTGAAGAAACATTGACACTAGCAATTGATTAACAAATCAATAAACTTGATTAATTATTGATATAAATAAGCCTGGCAGCTCTGTTTTGTTAATCACACTAAGAAAATAAATATAAATTTTGAATTAATTCCAGCTCCAAAATCCATTTATCTGGCAGATTGCCGTGTTGAAATGCCAAATTTTGGTAAATTTCTTCAGTCAAACAGGGTTTTCAAGAAACATTGACATTAGCAATTGACTAACAAATCAATAAACTTGATTAATTATTGATATAAATAAGCCTGGCAGCTCTGTTTTGTTAACCACACTAAGAAAATAAATATAAATTTTGAATTAATTCCAGCTCCAAAATCAATTTATCTGGCTGATTGCCGTGTTAAAATGCCAAATTTTGGTAAATTTCTTCAGTCAAACAGGGTTTTGAAAAAACATTGACACTAGCAATTGATTAACAAATCAATAGACTTGAATAATTATTGATATAAATAAGCCTGGCAGCTCTGTTTTGTTAACCACACTAAGAAAGTATATATAAATTTTGAATTAATTCTTAAGAATAATGAATATTTCCAGCTCCAAAATCCATTTATCTGGCAGATTGCCGTGTTGAAATGCCAAATTTTGGTAAATTTCTTCAGTCAAACATGGTTTTGAAGAAACATTGACACTAGCAATTGATTAGCAAATCAATAAACTTGATTAATTATTGATATAAATAAGCTTGGCAGCTCTGTTTTGTTAATCACACTAAGAAAATAAATATAAATTTTGAATTAATTCCAGCTCCAAAATCCATTTAAATGGCAGATTGCCGTGTTGAAATGCCAAATTTTCGTAAATTTCTTCAGTCAAACAGGGTTTTGAAGAAACATTGACATTAGCAATTGATTAACAAATCAATAAACTTGATTAATTATTGATATAAATAAGCCTGGCAGCTCTGTTTTGTTAACCACACTAAGAAAATAAATATAAATTTTGAATTAATTCCAGCTCCAAAATCAATTTATCTTGCAGATTGCCGTGTTGAAATGCCAAATTTTGGTAAATTTCTTCAGTCTAACAGGGTTTTGAAGAAACATTGACACTAGCAATTGATTAACAAATCAATAAACTTGAATAATTATTGATATAAATAAGCCTGGCAGCTCTGTTTTGTTAACCACACTAAGAAAGTAAATATAAATTTTGAATTAATTCTTAAGAATAATGAATATTTCCAGCTCCAAAATGCATTTATCTGGCAGATTGCCGTGTTGAAATGCCAAATTTTGGTAAATTTCTTCAGTCAAACATGGTTTTGAAGAAACATTGACACTAGCAATTGATTAACAAATCAATAAACTTGATTAATTATTGATATAAATAAGCCTGGCAGCTCTGTTTTGTTAATCACACTAAGAAAATAAATATAAATTTTGAATTAATTCCAGCTCCAAAATCCATTTATCTGGCAGATTGCCGTGTTGAAATGCCAAATTTTGGTAAATTTCTTCAGTCAAACAGGGTTTTCAAGAAACATTGACATTAGCAATTGATTAACAAATCAATAAACTTGATTAATTATTGATATAAATAAGCCTGGCAGCTCTGTTTTGTTAACCACACTAAGAAAATAAATATAAATTTTGAATTAATTCTTAAGAATAATGAATATTTCCAGCTCCAAAATCCATTTATCTGGCAGATTGCCGTGTTGAAATGCCAAATTTTTGTAAATTTCTTCAGTCAAACAGGGTTTTGAAGAAACATTGACACTAGCAATTGATTAACAAATCAATAAACTTGATTAATTATTGATATAAATTAGCCTGGCAGCTCTGTTTTGTTAACCACACTAAGAAAATAAATATAAATTTTGAATTAATTCCAGCTCCAAAATCCATTTATCTGGCAGATTGCCGTGTTGAAATGTAAATTTTGGTAAATTTCTTCAGTCAAACAGGGTTTTGAAAAAACATTGACAATAGCAATTGATTAACAAATCAATAAACTTTAATAATTATTGATATAAATAAGCCTGGCAGCTCTGTTTTGTTAATCACACTAAGAAAATAAATATAAATTTTGAATTAATTCTTAAGAATAATGAATATTTCCAGCTCCAAAATCCATTTATCTGGCAGATTGCCGTGTTGAAATGCACAATTTTGGTAAATTTCTTCAGTCAAACAGGGTTTAGAAGAAACATTGACATTAGCAATTGATTAACAAATTAATAAACTTTATTAATTATTGATATAAATAAGCCTGGCAGCTCTGTTTTGTTAACCACACTAAGAAAATAAATATAAATTTTGAATTAATTCCAGCTCCAAAATCAATTTATCTGGCTGATTGCCGTGTTGAAATGCCAAATTTTGGTAAATTTCTTCAGTCAAACATGGTTTTGAAGAAACATTGACACTAGCAATTGATTAACAAATTAATAAACTTGAATAATTATTGATATAAATAAGCCTGGCAGCTCTGTTTTGTTAATCACACTAAGAAAATAAATATAAATTTTGAATTAATTCCAGCTCCAAAATCCATTTATCTGGCAGATTGCCGTGTTGAAATGCCAAATTTTGGTAAATTTCTTCAGTCAAACATGGTTTTGAAGAAACATTGACACTAGCAATTGATTAACAAATCAATAAACTTGATTAATTATTGATATAAATAAGCCTGGCAGCTCTGTTTTGTTAATCACACTTAGAAAATAAATATAAATTTTGAATTAATTCCAGCTCCAAAATCCATTTATCTGGCAGATTGCCGTGTTGAAATGCCAAATTTTGGTAAATTTCTTCAATCAAACAGGGTTTTCAAGAAACATTGACATTAGCAATTGATTAACAAATCAATAAACTTGATTAATTATTGATATAAATAAGCCTGGCAGCTCTGTTTTGTTAACCACACTAAGAAAATAAATATAAATTTTGAATTAATTCCAGCTCCAAAATCAATTTATCTGGCTGATTGCCGTGTTAAAATGCCAAATTTTGGTAAATTTCTTCAGTCAAACAGGGTTTTGAAAAAACATTGACACTAGCAATTGATTAACAAATCAATAAACTTGAATAATTATTGATATAAATAAGCCTGGCAGCTCTGTTTTGTTAACCACACTAAGAAAGTAAATATAAATTTTGAATTAATTCTTAAGAATAATTAATATTTCCAGCTCCAAAATCCATTTATCTGGCAGATTGCCGTGTTGAAATGCCAAATTTTGGTAAATTTCTTCAGTCAAACATGGTTTTGAAGAAACATTGACACTAGCAATTGATTAACAAATCAATAAACTTGATAAATTATTGATATAAATAAGCCTGGCAGCTCTGTTTTGTTAATCACACTAAGAAAATAAATATAAATTTTGAATTAATTCCAGCTCCAAAATCCATTTAAATGGCAGATTGCCGTTTTGAAATGCCAAATTTTGGTAAATTTCTTCAGTCAAACAGGGTTTTGAAGAAACATTGACATTAGCAATTGATTAACAAATCAATAAACTTGATTAATTATTGATATAAATAAGCCTGGCAGCTCTGTTTTGTTAACCACACTAAGAAAATAAATATAAATTTTGAATTAATTCCAGCTCCAAAATCCATTTATCTGGCAGATTGCCGTGTTGAAATGCCAAATTTTGGTAAATTTCTTCAGTCAAACAGGGTTTTGAAGAAACATTGACACTAGCAATTGATTAACAAATCAATAAACTTGAATAATTATTGCAATAAATAAGCCTGGCAGCTCTGTTTTGTTAACCACACTAAGAAAATAAATATAAATTTTGAATTAATTCCAGCTCCAAAATCCATTTATCTTGCAGATTGCCGTGTTGAAATGCCAAATTTTGGTAAATTTCTTCAGTCTAACAGGGTTTTGAAGAAACATTGACACTAGCAATTGATTAACAAATCAATAAACTTGATTAATTATTGATATAAATAAGCCTGGCAGCTCTGTTTTGTTAACCACACTAAGAAAATAAATATAAATTTTGAATTAATTCCAGCTCCAAAATCCATTTATCTGGCAGATTGCCGTGTTGAAATGCCAAATTTTGGTAAATTTCTTCAGTCAAACAGGGTTTTGAAAAAACATTGACACTAGCAATTGATTAACAAATCAATAAACTTGAATAATTATTGATATAAATAAGCCTGGCAGCTCTGTTTTGTTAACCACACTAAGAAAGTAAATATAAATTTTGAAATTATTCTTAAGAATAATGAATATTTCCAGCTCCAAAATGCATTTATCTGGCAGATTGCCGTGTTGAAATGCCAAATTTTGGTAAATTTCTTCAGTCAAACATGGTTTTGAAGAAACATTGACACTAGCAATTGATTAACAAATCAATAAACTTGATTAATTATTGATATAAATAAGCCTGGCAGCTCTGTTTTGTTAATCACACTAAGAAAATAAATATAAATTTTGAATTAATTCCAGCTCCAAAATCCATTTATCTGGCAGATTGCCGTGTTGAAATGCCAAATTTTGGTAAATTTCTTCAGTCAAACAGGGTTTTCAAGAAACATTGACATTAGCAATTGATTAACAAATCAATAAACTTGATTAATTATTGATATAAATAAGCCTGGCAGCTCTGTTTTGTTAACCACACTAAGAAAATAAATATAAATTTTGAATTAATTCCAGCTCCAAAATCAATTTATCTGGCTGATTGCCGTGTTAAAATGCCAAATTTTGGTAAATTTCTTCAGTCAAACAGGGTTTTGAAAAAACATTGACACTAGCAATTGATTAACAAATCAATAGACTTGAATAATTATTGATATAAATAAGCCTGGCAGCTCTGTTTTGTTAACCACACTAAGAAAGTATATATAAATTTTGAATTAATTCTTAAGAATAATGAATATTTCCAGCTCCAAAATCCATTTATCTGGCAGATTGCCGTGTTGAAATGCCAAATTTTGGTAAATTTCTTCAGTCAAACATGGTTTTGAAGAAACATTGACACTAGCAATTGATTAGCAAATCAATAAACTTGATTAATTATTGATATAAATAAGCTTGGCAGCTCTGTTTTGTTAATCACACTAAGAAAATAAATATAAATTTTGAATTAATTCCAGCTCCAAAATCCATTTAAATGGCAGATTGCCGTGTTGAAATGCCAAATTTTGGTAAATTTCTTCAGTCAAACAGGGTTTTGAAGAAACATTGACATTAGCAATTGATTAACAAATCAATAAACTTGATTAATTATTGATATAAATAAGCCTGGCAGCTCTGTTTTGTTAACCACACTAAGAAAATAAATATAAATTTTGAATTAATTCCAGCTCCAAAATCAATTTATCTTGCAGATTGCCGTGTTGAAATGCCAAATTTTGGTAAATTTCTTCAGTCTAACAGGGTTTTGAAGAAACATTGACACTAGCAATTGATTAACAAATCAATAAACTTGAATAATTATTGATATAAATAAGCCTGGCAGCTCTGTTTTGTTAACCACACTAAGAAAGTAAATATAAATTTTGAATTAATTCTTAAGAATAATGAATATTTCCAGCTCCAAAATGCATTTATCTGGCAGATTGCCGTGTTGAAATGCCAAATTTTGGTAAATTTCTTCAGTCAAACATGGTTTTGAAGAAACATTGACACTAGCAATTGATTAACAAATCAATAAACTTGATTAATTATTGATATAAATAAGCCTGGCAGCTCTGTTTTGTTAATCACACTAAGAAAATAAATATAAATTTTGAATTAATTCCAGCTCCAAAATCCATTTATCTGGCAGATTGCCGTGTTGAAATGCCAAATTTTGGTAAATTTCTTCAGTCAAACAGGGTTTTCAAGAAACATTGACATTAGCAATTGATTAACAAATCAATAAACTTGATTAATTATTGATATAAATAAGCCTGGCAGCTCTGTTTTGTTAACCACACTAAGAAAATAAATATAAATTTTGAATTAATTCTTAAGAATAATGAATATTTCCAGCTCAAAAATCCATTTATCTGGCAGATTGCCGTGTTGAAATGCCAAATTTTTGTAAATTTCTTCAGTCAAACAGGGTTTTGAAGAAACATTGACACTAGCAATTGATTAACAAATCAATAAACTTGATTAATTATTGATATAAATTAGCCTGGCAGCTCTGTTTTGTTAACCACACTAAGAAAATAAATATAAATTTTGAATTAATTCCAGCTCCAAAATCCATTTATCTGGCAGATTGCCGTGTTGAAATGTAAATTTTGGTAAATTTCTTCAGTCAAACAGGGTTTTGAAAAAACATTGACAATAGCAATTGATTAACAAATCAATAAACTTTAATAATTATTGATATAAATAAGCCTGGCAGCTCTGTTTTGTTAATCACACTAAGAAAATAAATATAAATTTTGAATTAATTCTTAAGAATAATGAATATTTCCAGCTCCAAAATCCATTTATCTGGCAGATTGCCGTGTTGAAATGCACAATTTTGGTAAATTTATTCAGTCAAACAGGGTTTAGAAGAAACATTGACATTAGCAATTGATTAACAAATTAATAAACTTGATTAATTATTGATATAAATAAGCCTGGCAGCTCTGTTTTGTTAACCACACTAAGAAAATAAATATAAATTTTGAATTAATTCCAGCTCCAAAATCAATTTATCTGGCTGATTGCCGTGTTGAAATGCCAAATTTTGGTAAATTTCTTCAGTCAAACATGGTTTTGAAGAAACATTGACACTAGCAATTGATTAACAAATTAATAAACTTGAATAATTATTGATATAAATAAGCCTGGCAGCTCTGTTTTGTTAATCACACTAAGAAAATAAATATAAATTTTGAATTAATTCCAGCTCCAAAATCCATTTATCTGGCAGATTGCCGTGTTGAAATGCCAAATTTTGGTAAATTTCTTCAGTCAAACATGGTTTTGAAGAAACATTGACACTAGCAATTGATTAACAAATCAATAAACTTGATTAATTATTGATATAAATAAGCCTGGCAGCTCTGTTTTGTTAATCACACTAAGAAAATAAATATAAATTTTGAATTAATTCCAGCTCCAAAATCCATTTATCTGGCAGATTGCCGTGTTGAAATGCCAAATTTTGGTAAATTTCTTCAGTCAAACAGGGTTTTCAAGAAACATTGACATTAGCAATTGATTAAAAAATCAATAAACTTGAATAATTATTGCAATAAATAAGCCTGGCAGCTCTGTTTTGTTAACCACACTAAGAAAATAAATATAAATTTTGAATTAATTCCAGCTCCAAAATCCATTTATCTGGCAGATTGCCGTGTTGAAATGCCAAATTTTGGTAAATTTCTTCAGTCAAACATGGTTTTGAAGAAACATTGACACTAGCAATTGATTAACAAATCAATAAACTTGATTAATTATTGATATAAATAAGCCTGGCAGCTCTGTTTTGTTAATCACACTAAGAAAATAAATATAAATTTTGAATTAATTCCAGCTCCAAAATCCATTTATCTGGCAGATTGCCGTGTTGAAATGCCAAATTTTGGTAAATTTCTTCAGTCAAACAGGGTTTTCAAGAAACATTGACATTAGCAATTGATTAACAAATCAATAAACTTGATTAATTATTGATATAAATAAGCCTGGCAGCTCTGTTTTGTTAACCACACTAAGAAAATAAATATAAATTTTGAATTAATTCTTAAGAATAATGAATATTTCCAGCTATAAAATCCATTTATCTGGCAGATTGCCGTGTTGAAATGCCAAATTTTTGTAAATTTCTTCAGTCAAACAGGGTTTTGAAGAAACATTGACACTAGCAATTGATTAACAAATCAATAAACTTGATTAATTATTGATATAAATTAGCCTGGCAGCTCTGTTTTGTTAACCACACTAAGAAAATAAATATAAATTTTGAATTAATTCCAGCTCCAAAATCCATTTATCTGGCAGATTGCCGTGTTGAAATGTAAATTTTGGTAAATTTCTTCAGTCAAACAGGGTTTTGAAAAAACATTGACACTAGCAATTGATTAACAAATCAATAAACTTGAATAATTATTGATATAAATAAGCCTGGCAGCTCTGTTTTGTTAATCACACTAAGAAAATAAATATAAATTTTGAATTAATTCTTAAGAATAATGAATATTTCCAGCTCCAAAATCCATTTATCTGGCAGATTGCCGTGTTGAAATGCCAAATTTTGGTAAATTTCTTCAGTCAAACAGGGTTTAGAAGAAACATTGACATTAGCAATTGATTAACAAATTAATAAACTTGATTAATTATTGATATAAATAAGCCTGGCAGCTCTGTTTTGTTAACCACACCAAGAAAATAAATATAAATTTTGAATTAATTCCAGCTCCAAAATCAATTTATCTGGCTGATTGCCGTGTTGAAATGCCAAATTTTGGTAAATTTCTTCAGTCTAACAGGGTTTTGAAGAAACATTGACACTAGCAATTGATTAACAAATCAATAAACTTGAACAATTATTGCAATAAATAAGCCTGGCAGCTCTGTTTTGTTAACCACACTAAGAAAATAAATATAAATTTTGAATTAATTCCTGCTCCAAAATCAATTTATCTGGCAGATTTCCGTGATGAAATGCCAAATTTTGGTAAATTTCTTCAGTCTAACAGGGTTTTGAAAAAACATTGACACTAGCAATTGATTAACAAATCAATAAACTTGAATAATTATTGATATAAATCAGCCTGGCAGCTCTGTTTTGTTAATCACACTAAGAAAATAAATATAAATTTTGAATTAATTCTTAAGAATAATGAATATTTCCATCTCCAAAATCCATTTATCTGGCAGATTGCCGTGTTGAAATGCCAAATTTTGGTAAATTTCTTCAGTCAAACAGGGTTTTGAAGAAACATTGACATTAGCAATTGATTAACAAATCAATAAACTTGATTAATTATTGATATAAATAAGCCTGGCAGCTCTGTTTTGTTAACCACACTAAGAAAATAAATATAAATTTAGAATTAATTCCAGCTCCAAAATCAATTTATCTAGCAGTTGCCGTGTTGAAATGCCAAATTTTGGTAAATTTCTTCAGTCAAACAGGGTTTTGAAGAAACATTGACACTAGCAATTGATTAACAAATCAATAAACTTGAATAATTATTGCAATAAATAAGCCTGGCAGCTCTGTTTTGTTAACCACACTAAGAAAATAAATATAAATTTTGAATTAATTCCAGCTCCAAAATCCATTTATCTGGCAGATTGCCGTGTTGAAATGCCAAATTTTGGTAAATTTCTTCAGTCTAACAGGGTTTTGAAGAAACATTGACACTAGCAATTGATTAACAAATCAATAAACTTGAATAATTATTGATATAAATAAGCCTGGCAGCTCTGTTTTGTTAATCACACTAAGAAAATAAATATAAATTTTGAATTAATTCCAGCTCCAAAATCAATTTATCTTGCAGATTGCCGTGTTGAAATGCCAAATTTTGGTAAATTTCTTCAGTCAAACAGGGTTTTGAAGAAACATTGACACTAGCAATTGATTAACAAATCAATAAACTTGATTAATTATTGATATAAATAAGCCTGGCAGCTCTGTTTTGTTAATCACACTAAGAAAATAAATATAAATTTTGAATTAATTCTTAAGAATAATGAATATTTCCAGCTCCAAAATCCATTTATCTGGCAGATTGCCGTGTTGAAATGCCAAATTTTGGTAAATTTCTTCAGTCAAACATGGTTTTGAAGAAACATTGACACTAGCAATTGATTAACAAATCAATAAACTTGATTAATTATTGATATAAATAAGCCTGGCAGCTCTGTTTTGTTAATCACACTAAGAAAATAAATATAAATTTTGAATTAATTCCAGCTCCAAAATCCATTTATCTGGCAGATTGCCGTGTTGAAATGCCAAATTTTGGTAAATTTCTTCAGTAAAACAGGGTTTTCAAGAAACATTGACATTAGCAATTGATTAACAAATCAATAAACTTGATTAATTATTGATATAAATAAGCCTGGCAGCTCTGTTTTGTTAACCACACTAAGAAAATAAATATAAATTTTGAATTAATTCTTAAGAATAATGAATATTTCCAGCTCCAAAATCCATTTATCTGGCAGATTGCCGTGTTGAAATGCCAAATTTTTGTAAATTTCTTCAGTCAAACAGGGTTTTGAAGAAACATTGACACTAGCAATTGATTAACAAATCAATAAACTTGATTAATTATTGATATAAATTAGCCTGGCAGCTCTGTTTTGTTAACCACACTAAGAAAATAAATATAAATTTTGAATTAATTCCAGCTCCAAAATCCATTTATCTGGCAGATTGCCGTGTTGAAATGCCAAATTTTGGTAAAATTCTTCAGTCAAACATGGTTTTGAAGAAACATTGACACTAGCAATTGATTAACAAATCAATAAACTTGATTAATTATTGATATAAATAAGCCTGGCAGCTCTGTTTTGTTAATCACACTAAGAAAATAAATATAAATTTTGAATTAATTCCAGCTCCAAAATCCATTTATCTGGCAGATTGCCGTGTTGAAATGCCAAATTTTGGTAAATTTCTTCAGTCAAACAGGGTTTTGAAGAAACATTGACATTAGCAATTGATTAACAAATCAATAAACTTGATTAATTATTGATATAAATAAGCCTGGCAGCTCTGTTTTGTTAACCACACTAAGAAAATAAATATAAATTTTGAATTAATTCCAGCTCCAAAATCAATTTATCTGGCTGATTGCCGTGTTGAAATGCCAAATTTTGGTAAAATTCTTCAGTCAAACATGGTTTTGAAGAAACATTGACACTAGCAATTGATTAACAAATCAATAAACTTGAATAATTATTGATATAAATAAGCCTGGCAGCTCTGTTTTGTTAATCACACTAAGAAAATAAATATAAATTTTGAATTAATTCTTAAGAATAATGAATATTTCCAGCTCCAAAATCCATTTATCTGGCAGATTGCAGTGTTGAAATGCCAAATTTTGGTAAATTTCTTCAGTCTAACAGGGTTTTGAAGAAACATTGACACTAGCAATTGATTAACAAATCAATAAACTTGATTAATTATTGATATAAATAAGCCTGGCAGCTCTGTTTTGTTAACCACACTAAGAAAATAAATATAAATTTTGAATTAATTCCAGCTCCAAAATCCATTTATCTGGCAGATTGCCGTGTTGAAATGCCAAATTTTGGTAAATTTCTTCAGTCAAACAGGGTTTTGAAGAAACATTGACACTAGCAATTGATTAACAAATCAATAAACTTGAATAATTATTGATATAAATAAGCCTGGCAGCTCTGTTTTGTTAACCACACTAAGAAAATAAATATAAATTTTGAATTAATTCCAGCTCCAAAATCAATTTATCTGGCTGATTGCCGTGTTGAAATGCCAAATTTTGGTAAAATTCTTCAGTCAAACATGGTTTTGAAGAAACATTGACACTAGCAATTGATTAACAAATCAATAAACTTGAATAATTATTGATATAAATAAGCCTGGCAGCTCTGTTTTGTTAATCACACTAAGAAAATAAATATAAATTTTGAATTAATTCTTAAGAATAATGAATATTTCCAGCTCCAAAATCCATTTATCTGGCAGATTGCAGTGTTGAAATGCCAAATTTTGGTAAATTTCTTCAGTCTAACAGGGTTTTGAAGAAACATTGACACTAGCAATTGATTAACAAATCAATAAACTTGATTAATTATTGATATAAATAAGCCTGGAGGCTCTGTTTTGTTAACCACACTAAGAAAATAAATATAAATTTTGAATTAATTCCAGCTCCAAAATCCATTTATCTGGCAGATTGCCGTGTTGAAATGCCAAATTTTGGTAAATTTCTTCAGTCAAACAGGGTTTTGAAGAAACATTGACACTAGCAATTGATTAACAAATCAATAAACTTGAATAATTATTGATATAAATAAGCCTGGCAGCTCTGTTTTGTTAACCACACTAAGAAAGTAAATATAAATTTTGAATTAATTCTTAAGAATAATGAATATTTCCAGCTCCAAAATGCATTTATCTGGCAGATTGCCGTGTTGAAATGCCAAATTTTGGTAAATTTCTTCAGTCAAACATGGTTTTGAAGAAACATTGACACTAGCAATTGATTAACAAATCAATAAACTTGATTAATTATTGATATAAATAAGCCTGGCAGCTCTGTTTTGTTAATCACACTAAGAAAATAAATATAAATTTTGAATTAATTCCAGCTCCAAAATCCATTTATCTGGCAGATTGCCGTGTTGAAATGCCAAATTTTGGTAAATTTCTTCAGTCAAACAGGATTTTGAAGAAACATTGACATTAGCAATTGATTAACAAATCAATAAACTTGATTAATTATTGATATAAATAAGCCTGGCAGCTCTGTTTTGTTAACCACACTAAGAAAATAAATATAAATTTTGAATTAATTCCAGCTCCAAAATCAATTTATCTGGCTGATTGCCGTGTTGAAATGCCAAATTTTGGTAAAATTCTTCAGTCAAACATGGTTTTGAAGAAACATTGACACTAGCAATTGATTAACAAATCAATAAACTTGAATAATTATTGATATAAATAAGCCTGGCAGCTCTGTTTTGTTAATCACACTAAGAAAATAAATATAAATTTTGAATTAATTCCAGCTCCAAAATCCATTTATCTGGCAGATTGCCGTGTTGAAATGCCAAATTTTGGTAAATTTCTTCAGTCAAACAGGGTTTTGAAGAAACATTGACACTAGCAATTGATTTACAAATCAATAAACTTGAATAATTATTGCAATAAATGAGCCTGGCAGCTCTGTTTTGTTAACCACACTAAGAAAAAAAATATAAATTTTGAATTAATTCCAGCTCCAAAATCCATTTATCTGGCAGATTGCCGTGTTGAAATGCCAAATTTTGGTAAATTTCTTCAGTCTAACAGGGTTTTGAAGAAACATTGACACTAGCAATTGATTAACAAATCAATAAACTTGAATAATTATTGATATAAATAAGCCTGGCAGCTCTGTTTTGTTAATCACACTAAGAAAATAAATATAAATTTTGAATTAATTCCAGCTCCAAAATCCATTTATCTGGCAGATTGCCGTGTTGAAATGCCAAATTTTGGTAAATTTCTTCAGTCAAACAGGGTTTTGAAGAAACATTGACATTAGCAATTGATTAACAAATCAATAAACTTGAATAATTATTGATATAAATAAGCCTGGCAGCTCTGTTTTGTTAACCACACTAAGAAAGTAAATATAAATTTTGAATTAATTCTTAAGAATAATGAATATTTCCAGCTCCAAAATGCATTTATCTGGCAGATTGCCGTGTTGAAATGCCAAATTTTGGTAAATTTCTTCAGTCAAACATGGTTTTGAAGAAACATTGACACTAGCAATTGATTAACAAATCAATAAACTTGATTAATTATTGATATAAATAAGCCTGGCAGCTCTGTTTTGTTAATCACACTAAGAAAATAAATATAAATTTTGAATTAATTCTTAAGAATAATGAATATTTCCAGCTCCAAAATCCATTTATCTGGCAGATTGCCGTGTTGAAATGCCAAATTTTGGTAAATTTCTTCAGTCAAACATGGTTTTGAAGAAACATTGACACTAGCAATTGATTAACAAATCAATAAACTTGAATAATTATTGCAATAAATAAGCCTGGCAGCTCTGTTTTGTTAACCACACTAAGAAAATAAATATAAATTTTGAATTAATTCCAGCTCCAAAATCCATTTATCTGGCAGTTTGCCGTGTTGAAATGCCAAATTTTGGTAAATTTCTTCAGTTAAACAGGGTTTTGAAAAAACATTGACACTAGCAATTGATTAACAAATCAATAAACTTGAATAATTATTGATATAAATAAGCCTGGCAGCTCTGTTTTGTGAATCCCACTTAGAAAATAAATATAAATTTTGAATTAATTCTTAAGAATAATGAATATTTCCAGCTCCAAAATCCATTTATCTGGCAGATTGCCGTGTTGAAATGCCAAATTTTGGTAAATTTCTTCAGTCTAACAGGGTTTTGAAGAAACATTGACACTAGCAATTGATTAACAAATCAATAAACTTGAATAATTATTGATATAAATAAGCCTGGCAGCTCTGTTTTGTTAATCACACTAAGAAAATAAATATAAATTTTGAATTAATTCTTAAGAATAATGAATATTTCCAGCTCCAAAATCCATTTATCTGGCAGATTGCAGTGTTGAAATGCCAAATTTTGCTAAATTTCTTCAGTCTAACAGGGTTTTGAAGAAACATTGACACTAGCAATTGATTAACAAATCAATAAACTTGATTAATTATTGATATAAATAAGCCTGGCAGCTCTGTTTTGTTAACCACACTAAGAAAATAAATATAAATTTTGAATTAATTCCAGCTCCAAAATCCATTTATCTGGCAGATTGCCGTGTTGAAATGCCAAATTTTGGTAAATTTCTTCAGTCAAACAGGGTTTTGAAGAAACATTGACACTAGCAATTGATTAACAAATCAATAAACTTGAATAATTATTGATATAAATAAGCCTGGCAGCTCTGTTTTGTTAACCACACTAAGAAAGTAAATATAAATTTTGAATTAATTCTTAAGAATAATGAATATTTCCAGCTCCAAAATGCATTTATCTGGCAGATTGCCGTGTTGAAATGCCAAATTTTGGTAAATTTCTTCAGTCAAACATGGTTTTGAAGAAACATTGACACTAGCAATTGATTAACAAATCAATAAACTTGATTAATTATTGATATAAATAAGCCTGGCAGCTCTGTTTTGTTAATCACACTAAGAAAATAAATATAAATTTTGAATTAATTCTTAAGAATAATGAATATTTCCAGCTCCAAAATCCATTTATCTGGCAGATTGCCGTGTTGAAATGCCAAATTTTGGTAAATTTCTTCAGTCAAACATGGTTTTGAAGAAACATTGACACTAGCAATTGATTAACAAATCAATAAACTTGAATAATTATTGCAATAAATAAGCCTGGCAGCTCTGTTTTGTTAACCACACTAAGAAAATAAATATAAATTAAGAATTAATTCCAGATCCAAAATCCATTTATCTGGCAGTTTGCCATGTTGAAATGCCAAATTTTGGTAAATTTCTTCAGTTAAACAGGGTTTTGAAAAAACATTGACACTAGCAATTGATTAACAAATCAATAAACTTGAATAATTATTGATATAAATAAGCCTGGCAGCTCTGTTTTGTTAATCACACTTAGAAAATAAATATAAATTTTGAATTAATTCTTAAGAATAATGAATATTTCCAGCTCCAAAATCCATTTATCTAGCAGATTGCCGTGTTGAAATGCCAAATTTTGGTAAATTTCTTCAGTCTAACAGGGTTTTGAAGAAACCTTGACACTAGCAATTGATTAACAAATCAATAAACTTGATTAATTATTGATATAAATAAGCCTGGCAGCTCTGTTTTGTTAACCACACTAAGAAAATAAATATAAATTTTGAATTAATTCCAGCTCCAAAATCCATTTATCTGGCAGATTGCCGTGTTGAAATACCAAATTTTGGTAAATTTCTTCAGTCAAACTGGGTTTTGAAAAAACATTGACACTAGCAATTGATTAACAAATCAATAAACTTGATTAATTATTGATATAAATAAGCCTGGCAGCTCTGTTTTGTTAACCACACTAAGAAAATAAATATAAATTTTGAATTAATTCCAGCTCCAAAATCCATTTATCTGGCAGATTGCCGTGTTGAAATGCCAAATTTTGGTAAATTTCTTCAGTCAAACAGGGTTTTGAAGAAACATTGACACTAGCAATTGATTAACAAATCAATAAACTTGAATAATTATTGATATAAATAAGCCTGGCAGCTCTGTTTTGTTAACCACACTAAGAAAATAAATATAAATTTTGAATTAATTCCAGCTCCAAAATCCATTTATCTGGCAGATTGCCGTGTTGAAATGCCAAATTTTGGTAAATTTCTTCAGTCAAACAGGGTTTTGAAGAAACATTGACACTAGCAATTGATTAACAAATCAATAAACTTGATTAATTATTGATATAAATAAGCCTGGCAGCTCTGTTTTGTTAACCACACTAAGAAAATAAATATAAATTTTGAATTAATTCCAGCTCCAAAATCCATTTATCTGGCAGATTGCCGTGTTGAAATGCCAAATTTTGGTAAATTTCTTCAGTCAAACAGGGTTTTGAAAAAACATTGACACTAGCAATTGATTAACAAATCAATAAACTTGAATAATTATTGCAATAAATAAGCCTGGCAGCTCTGTTTTGTTAACCACACTAAGAAAATAAATATAAATTAAGAATTAATTCCAGATCCAAAATCCATTTATCTGGCAGTTTGCCATGTTGAAATGCCAAATTTTGGTAAATTTCTTCAGTTAAACAGGGTTTTGAAAAAACATTGACACTAGCAATTGATTAACAAATCAATAAACTTGAATAATTATTGATATAAATAAGCCTGGCAGCTCTGTTTTGTTAATCACACTTAGAAAATAAATATAAATTTTGAATTAATTCTTAAGAATAATGAATATTTCCAGCTCCAAAATCCATTTATCTAGCAGATTGCCGTGTTGAAATGCCAAATTTTGGTAAATTTCTTCAGTCTAACAGGGTTTTGAAGAAACCTTGACACTAGCAATTGATTAACAAATCAATAAACTTGATTAATTATTGATATAAATAAGCCTGGCAGCTCTGTTTTGTTAACCACACTAAGAAAATAAATATAAATTTTGAATTAATTCCAGCTCCAAAATCCATTTATCTGGCAGATTGCCGTGTTGAAATACCAAATTTTGGTAAATTTCTTCAGTCAAACTGGGTTTTGAAAAAACATTGACACTAGCAATTGATTAACAAATCAATAAACTTGATTAATTATTGATATAAATAAGCCTGGCAGCTCTGTTTTGTTAACCACACTAAGAAAATAAATATAAATTTTGAATTAATTCTTAAGAATAATGAATATTTCCAGCTCCAAAATCCATTTATCTGGCAGATTGCAGTGTTGAAATGCCAAATTTTGGTAAATTTCTTCAGTCTAACAGGGTTTTGAAGAAACATTGACACTAGCAATTGATTAACAAATCAATAAACTTGATTAATTATTGATATAAATAAGCCTGGCAGCTCTGTTTTGTTAACCACACTAAGAAAATAAATATAAATTTTGAATTAATTCCAGCTCCAAAATCCATTTATCTGGCAGATTGCCGTGTTGAAATGCCAAATTTTGGTAAATTTCTTCAGTCAAACAGGGTTTTGAAGAAACATTGACACTAGCAATTGATTAACAAATCAATAAACTTGAATAATTATTGATATAAATAAGCCTGGCAGCTCTGTTTTGTTAACCACACTAAGAAAGTAAATATAAATTTTGAATTAATTCTTAAGAATAATGAATATTTCCAGCTCCAAAATGCATTTATCTGGCAGATTGCCGTGTTGAAATGCCAAATTTTGGTAAATTTCTTCAGTCAAACATGGTTTTGAAGAAACATTGACACTAGCAATTGATTAACAAATCAATAAACTTGATTAATTATTGATATAAATAAGCCTGGCAGCTCTGTTTTGTTAATCACACTAAGAAAATAAATATAAATTTTGAATTAATTCTTAAGAATAATGAATATTTCCAGCTCCAAAATCCATTTATCTGGCAGATTGCCGTGTTGAAATGCCAAATTTTGGTAAATTTCTTCAGTCAAACATGGTTTTGAAGAAACATTGACACTAGCAATTGATTAACAAATCAATAAACTTGAATAATTATTGCAATAAATAAGCCTGGCAGCTCTGTTTTGTTAACCACACTAAGAAAATAAATATAAATTAAGAATTAATTCCAGATCCAAAATCCATTTATCTGGCAGTTTGCCATGTTGAAATGCCAAATTTTGGTAAATTTCTTCAGTTAAACAGGGTTTTGAAAAAACATTGACACTAGCAATTGATTAACAAATCAATAAACTTGAATAATTATTGATATAAATAAGCCTGGCAGCTCTGTTTTGTTAATCACACTTAGAAAATAAATATAAATTTTGAATTAATTCTTAAGAATAATGAATATTTCCAGCTCCAAAATCCATTTATCTAGCAGATTGCCGTGTTGAAATGCCAAATTTTGGTAAATTTCTTCAGTCTAACAGGGTTTTGAAGAAACCTTGACACTAGCAATTGATTAACAAATCAATAAACTTGATTAATTATTGATATAAATAAGCCTGGCAGCTCTGTTTTGTTAACCACACTAAGAAAATAAATATAAATTTTGAATTAATTCCAGCTCCAAAATCCATTTATCTGGCAGATTGCCGTGTTGAAATACCAAATTTTGGTAAATTTCTTCAGTCAAACTGGGTTTTGAAAAAACATTGACACTAGCAATTGATTAACAAATCAATAAACTTGATTAATTATTGATATAAATAAGCCTGGCAGCTCTGTTTTGTTAACCACACTAAGAAAATAAATATAAATTTTGAATTAATTCCAGCTCCAAAATCCATTTATCTGGCAGATTGCCGTGTTGAAATGCCAAATTTTGGTAAATTTCTTCAGTCAAACAGGGTTTTGAAGAAACATTGACACTAGCAATTGATTAACAAATCAATAAACTTGAATAATTATTGATATAAATAAGCCTGGCAGCTCTGTTTTGTTAACCACACTAAGAAAATAAATATAAATTTTGAATTAATTCCAGCTCCAAAATCCATTTATCTGGCAGATTGCCGTGTTGAAATGCCAAATTTTGGTAAATTTCTTCAGTCAAACAGGGTTTTGAAGAAACATTGACACTAGCAATTGATTAACAAATCAATAAACTTGATTAATTATTGATATAAATAAGCCTGGCAGCTCTGTTTTGTTAACCACACTAAGAAAATAAATATAAATTTTGAATTAATTCCAGCTCCAAAATCCATTTATCTGGCAGATTGCCGTGTTGAAATGCCAAATTTTGGTAAATTTCTTCAGTCAAACAGGGTTTTGAAAAAACATTGACACTAGCAATTGATTAACAAATCAATAAACTTGAATAATTATTGCAATAAATAAGCCTGGCAGCTCTGTTTTGTTAACCACACTAAGAAAATAAATATAAATTAAGAATTAATTCCAGATCCAAAATCCATTTATCTGGCAGTTTGCCATGTTGAAATGCCAAATTTTGGTAAATTTCTTCAGTTAAACAGGGTTTTGAAAAAACATTGACACTAGCAATTGATTAACAAATCAATAAACTTGAATAATTATTGATATAAATAAGCCTGGCAGCTCTGTTTTGTTAATCACACTTAGAAAATAAATATAAATTTTGAATTAATTCTTAAGAATAATGAATATTTCCAGCTCCAAAATCCATTTATCTAGCAGATTGCCGTGTTGAAATGCCAAATTTTGGTAAATTTCTTCAGTCTAACAGGGTTTTGAAGAAACCTTGACACTAGCAATTGATTAACAAATCAATAAACTTGATTAATTATTGATATAAATAAGCCTGGCAGCTCTGTTTTGTTAACCACACTAAGAAAATAAATATAAATTTTGAATTAATTCCAGCTCCAAAATCCATTTATCTGGCAGATTGCCGTGTTGAAATACCAAATTTTGGTAAATTTCTTCAGTCAAACTGGGTTTTGAAAAAACATTGACACTAGCAATTGATTAACAAATCAATAAACTTGATTAATTATTGATATAAATAAGCCTGGCAGCTCTGTTTTGTTAACCACACTAAGAAAATAAATATAAATTTTGAATTAATTCCAGCTCCAAAATCCATTTATCTGGCAGATTGCCGTGTTGAAATGCCAAATTTTGGTAAATTTCTTCAGTCAAACAGGGTTTTGAAGAAACATTGACACTAGCAATTGATTAACAAATCAATAAACTTGAATAATTATTGATATAAATAAGCCTGGCAGCTCTGTTTTGTTAACCACACTAAGAAAATAAATATAAATTTTGAATTAATTCCAGCTCCAAAATCCATTTATCTGGCAGATTGCCGTGTTGAAATGCCAAATTTTGGTAAATTTCTTCAGTCAAACAGGGTTTTGAAGAAACATTGACACTAGCAATTGATTAACAAATCAATAAACTTGATTAATTATTGATATAAATAAGCCTGGCAGCTCTGTTTTGTTAACCACACTAAGAAAATAAATATAAATTTTGAATTAATTCCAGCTCCAAAATCCATTTATCTGGCAGATTGCCGTGTTGAAATGCCAAATTTTGGTAAATTTCTTCAGTCAAACAGGGTTTTGAAAAAACATTGACACTAGCAATTGATTAACAAATCAATAAACTTGAATAATTATTGATATAAATAAGCCTGGCAGCTCTGTTTTGTTAACCACACTAAGAAAGTAAATATAAATTTTGAATTAATTCTTAAGAATAATGAATATTTCCAGCTCCAAAATGCATTTATCTGGCAGATTGCCGTGTTGAAATGCCAAATTTTGGTAAATTTCTTCAGTCAAACATGGTTTTGAAGAAACATTGACACTAGCAATTGATTAACAAATCAATAAACTTGATTAATTATTGATATAAATAAGCCTGGCAGCTCTGTTTTGTTAATCACACTAAGAAAATAAATATAAATTTTGAATTAATTCCAGCTCCAAAATCCATTTATCTGGCAGATTGCCGTGTTGAAATGCCAAATTTTGGTAAATTTCTTCAGTCAAACAGGGTTTTGAAGAAACATTGACATTAGCAATTGATTAACAAATCAATAAACTTGATTAATTATTGATATAAATAAGCCTGGCAGCTCTGTTTTGTTAACCACACTAAGAAAATAAATATAAATTTTGAATTAATTCCAGCTCCAAAATCAATTTATCTGGCTGATTGCCGTGTTGAAATGCCAAATTTTGGAAAATTTCTTCAGTCAAACATGGTTTTGAAGAAACATTGACACTAGCAATTAATTAACAAATCAATAAACTTGAATAATTATTGCAATAAATAAGCCTGGCAGCTCTGTTTTGTTAACCACACTAAGAAAATAAATATAAAGTTTGAATTAATTCCAGCTCCAAAATCCATTTATCTGACAGATTGCCGTGTTGAAATGCCAAATTTTGGTAAATTTCTTCAGTCAAACAGGGTTTTGAAAAAACATTGACACTAGCAATTGATTAACAAATCAATAAACTTGATTAATTATTGATATAAATAAGCCTGGCAGCTCTGTTTTGTTAACCACACTAAGAAAATAAATATAAATTTTGAATTAATTCCAGCCCCAAAATCCATTTATCTGGCAGATTGCCGTGTTGAAATGCCAAATTTTGGTAAATTTCTTCAGTCAAACAGGGTTTTGAAGAAACATTGACACTAGCAATTGATTAACAAATCAATAAACTTGAATAATTATTGATATAAATAAGCCTGGCAGCTCTGTTTTGTTAACCACACTAAGAAAATAAATATAAATTTTGAATTAATTCCAGCTCCAAAATCCATTTATCTGGCAGATTGCCGTGTTGAAATGCCAAATTTTGGTAAATTTCTTCAGTCAAACAGGGTTTTGAAAAAGAATTGACACTAGCAATTGATTAACAAATCAATAAACTTGAATAATTATTGATATAAATAAGCCTGGCAGCTCTGTTTTGTTAACCACACTAAGAAAGTAAATATAAATTTTGAATTAATTCTTAAGAATAATGAATATTTCCAGCTCCAAAATGCATTTATCTGGCAGATTGCCGTGTTGAAATGCTAAATTTTGGTAAATTTCTTCAGTCAAACATGGTTTTGAAGAAACATTGACACTAGTAATTGATTAACAAATCAATAAACTTGATTAATTATTGATATAAATAAGCCTGGCTGCTCTGTTTTGTTAATCACATTAAGAAAATAAATATAAATTTTGAATTAATTCCAGCTCCAAAATCCATTTATCTGGCAGATTGCCGTGTTGAAATGCCTTATTTTGGTAAATTTCTTCAGTCAAACAGGGTTTTGAAGAAACATTGACATTAGCAATTGATTAACAAATCAATAAACTTGATTAATTATTGATATAAATAAGCCTGGCAGCTCTGTTTTGTTAACCACACTAAGAAAATAAATATAAATTTTGAATTAATTCCAGCTCCAAAATCAATTTATCTGGCTGATTGCCGTGTTGAAATGCCAAATTTTGGTAAATTTCTTCAGTCAAACAGGGTTTTGAAAAAGAATTGACACTAGCAATTGATTAACAAATCAATAAACTTGAATAATTATTGATATAAATAAGCCTGGCAGCTCTGTTTTGTTAACCACACTAAGAAAGTAAATATAAATTTTGAATTAATTCTTAAGAATAATGAATATTTCCAGCTCCAAAATGCATTTATCTGGCAGATTGCCGTGTTGAAATGCCAAATTTTGGTAAATTTCTTCAGTCAAACAGGGTTTTGAAGAAACATTGACATTAGCAATTGATTAACAAATCAATAATCTTGATTAATTATTGATATAAATAAGCCTGGCAGCTCTGTTTTGTTAACCACACTAAGAAAATAAATATAAATTTTGAATTAATTCCAGCTCCAAAATCAATTTATCTGGCTGATTGCCGTGTTGAAATGCCAAATTTTGGTAAATTTCTTCAGTCAAACATGGTTTTGAAGAAACATTGACACTAGCAATTGATTAACAAATCAATAAACTTGAATAATTATTGCAATAAATAAGCCTGGCAGCTCTGTTTTGTTAACCACACTAAGAAAAAAATATATAAATTTTGAATTAATTCCAGCTCCAAAATCCATTTATCTGGCAGATTGCCGTTTTGAAATGCCAAATTTTGGTAAATTTCTTCAGTCAAACAGGGTTTTGAAAAAACATTGACACTAGCAATTGATTAACAAATCAATAAACTTGAATAATTATTGATATAAATAAGCCTGGCAGCTCTGTTTTGTTAATCACACTAAGAAAATAAATATAAATTTTGAATTAATTCCAGCTCCAAAATCCATTTATCTGGCAGATTGCCGTGTTGAAATGCCAAATTTTGGTAAATTTCTTCAGTCAAACACGGTTTTGAAAAAACATTGACACTAGCAATTGATTAACAAATCAATAAACTTGAATAATTATTGATATAAATAAGCCTGGCAGCTCTGTTTTTTTAACCACACTAAGAAAATAAATAAAAAATTTGAATTAATTCCAGCTCCAAAATCCATTTATCTGGCAGATTGCCGTGTTGAAATGCCAAATTTTGGTAAATTTCTTCAGTCAAACAGGGTTTTGAAAAAACATTGACACTAGCAATTGATTAACAAATCAATAAACTTGAATAATTATTGATATAAATAAGCCTGGCAGCTCTGTTTTGTTAACCACACTAAGAAAGTAAATATAAATTTTGAATTATTTCTTAAGAATAATGAATATTTCCAGCTCCAAAATCCATTTATCTGGCAGATTGCCGTGTTGAAATGCCAAATTTTGGTAAATTTCTTCAGTCAAACATGGTTTTGAAGAAACATTGACACTAGCAATTGATTAACAAATCAATAAACTTGATTAATTATTGATATAAATAAGCCTGGGAGCTCTGTTTTGTTAATCACACTAAGAAAATAAATATAAATTTTGAATTAATTCCAGCTCCAAAATCCATTTAAATGGCAGATTGCCGTGTTGAAATGCCAAATTTTGGTAAATTTCTTCAGTCAAACAGGGTTTTGAAAAAACATTGACACTAGCAATTGATTAACAAATCAATAAACTTGAATAATTATTGATATAAATAAGCCTGGCAGCTCTGTTTTGTTAACCACACTAAGAAAGTAAATATAAATTTTGAATTAATTCCAGTTCCAAAATCCATTTATCTGGCAGTTTGCCGTGTTGAAATGCCAAATTTTGGTAAATTTCTTCAGTTAAACAGGGTTTTGAAAAAACATTGACACTAGCAATTGATTAACAAATCAATAAACTTGAATAATTATTGATATAAATAAGCCTGGCAGCTCTGTTTTGTTAATCACACTAAGAAAATAAATATAAATTTTGAATTAATTCTTAAGAATAATGAATATTTCCAGCTCCAAAATCCATTTATCTGGCAGATTGCCGTGTTGAAATGCCAAATTTTGGTAAATTTCTTCAGTCTAACAGGGTTTTGAAGAAACATTGACACTAGCAATTGATTAACAAATCAATAAACTTGATTAATTATTGATATAAATAAGCCTGGCAGCTCTGTTTTGTTAACCACACTAAGAAAATAAATATAAATTTTGAATTAATTCCAGCTCCAAAATCCATTTATCTGGCAGATTGCCATTGCCGTGTTGAAATGCCAAATTTTGGTAAATTTCTTCAGTCAAACAGGGTTTTGTAGAAACATTGACACTAGCAATTGATTAACAAATCAATAAACTTGAATAATTATTGATATAAATAAGCCTGGCAGCTCTGTTTTGTTAACCACACTAAGAAAATAAATATAAATTTTGAATTAATTCCAGCTCCAAAATCCATTTATCTGGCAGATTGCCGTGTTGAAATGCCAAATTTTGGTAAATTTCTTCAGTCAAACAGGGTTTTGAAAAAACATTGACACTAGCAATTGATTAACAAATCAATAAACTTGAATAATTATTGATATAAATAAGCCTGGCAGCTCTGTTTTGTTAACCACACTAAGAAAGTAAATATAAATTTTGAATTAATTCTTAAGAATAATGAATATTTCCAGCTCCAAAATGCATTTATCTGGCAGATTGCCGTGTTGAAATGCCAAATTTTGGTAAATTTCTTCAGTCAAACATGGTTTTGAAGAAACATTGACACTAGCAATTGATTAACAAATCAATAAACTTGATTAATTATTGATATAAATAAGCCTGGCAGCTCTGTTTTGTTAATCACACTAAGAAAATAAATATAAATTTTGAATTAATTCCAGCTCCAAAATCCATTTATCTGGCAGATTGCCGTGTTGAAATGCCAAATTTTGGTAAATTTCTTCAGTCAAACAGGGTTTTGAAGAAACATTGACATTAGCAATTGATTAACAAATCAATAAACTTGATTAATTATTGATATAAATAAGCCTGGCAGCTCTGTTTTGTTAACCACACTAAGAAAATAAATATAAATTTTGAATTAATTCCAGCTCCAAAATCAATTTATCTGGCTGATTGCCGTGTTGAAATGCCAAATTTTGGAAAATTTCTTCAGTCAAACATGGTTTTGAAGAAACATTGACACTAGCAATTAATTAACAAATCAATAAACTTGAATAATTATTGCAATAAATAAGCCTGGCAGCTCTGTTTTGTTAACCACACTAAGAAAATAAATATAAAGTTTGAATTAATTCCAGCTCCAAAATCCATTTATCTGACAGATTGCCGTGTTGAAATGCCAAATTTTGGTAAATTTCTTCAGTCAAACAGGGTTTTGAAAAAACATTGACACTAGCAATTGATTAACAAATCAATAAACTTGATTAATTATTGATATAAATAAGCCTGGCAGCTCTGTTTTGTTAACCACACTAAGAAAATAAATATAAATTTTGAATTAATTCCAGCTCCAAAATCAATTTATCTGGCTGATTGCCGTGTTGAAATGCCAAATTTTGGTAAATTTCTTCAGTCAAACATGGTTTTGCAGAAACATTGACACTAGCAATTGATTAACAAATCAATAAACTTGAATAATTATTGCAATAAATAAGCCTGGCAGCTCTGTTTTGTTAACCACACTAAGAAAATAAATATAAATTTTGAATTAATTCCAGCTCCAAAATCCATTTATCTGGCAGATTGCCGTGTTGAAATGCCAAATTTTGGTAAATTTCTTCAGTCAAACAGGGTTTTGAAGAAACATTGACACTAGCAATTGATTAACAAATCAATAAACTTGATTAATTATTGATATAAATAAGCCTGGCAGCTCTGTTTTGTTAATCACACTAAGAAAATAAATATAAATTTTGAATTAATTCCAGCTCCAAAATCCATTTATCTGGCAGATTGCCGTGTTGAAATGCCAAATTTTGGTAAATTTCTTCAGTCAAACAGGGTTTTGAAGAAACATTGACATTAGCAATTGATTAACAAATCAATAAACTTGATTAATTATTGATATAAATAAGCCTGGCAGCTCTGTTTTGTTAACCACACTAAGAAAATAAATATAAATTTTGAATTAATTCCAGCTCCAAAATCAATTTATCTGGCTGATTGCCGTGTTGAAATGCCAAATTTTGGTAAATTTCTTCAGTCAAACATGGTTTTGAAGAAACATTGACACTAGCAATTAATTAACAAATCAATAAACTTGAATAATTATTGCAATAAATAAGCCTGGCAGCTCTGTTTTGTTAACCACACTAAGAAAATAAATATAAATTTTGAATTAATTCCAGCTCCAAAATCCATTTATCTGGCAGATTGCCGTGTTGAAATGCCAAATTTTGGTAAATTTCTTCAGTCAAACAGGGTTTTGAAAAAACATTGACACTAGCAATTGATTAACAAATCAATAAACTTGATTAATTATTGATATAAATAAGCCTGGCAGCTCTGTTTTGTTAACCACACTAAGAAAATAAATATAAATTTTGAATTAATTCCAGCCCCAAAATCCATTTATCTGGCAGATTGCCGTGTTGAAATGCCAAATTTTGGTAAATTTCTTCAGTCAAACAGGGTTTTGAAGAAACATTGACACTAGCAATTGATTAACAAATCAATAAACTTGAATAATAATTGATATAAATAAGCCTGGCAGCTCTGTTTTGTTAACCACACTAAGAAAATAAATATAAATTTTGAATTAATTCCAGCTCCAAAATCCATTTATCTGGCAGATTGCCGTGTTGAAATGCCAAATTTTGGTAAATTTCTTCAGTCAAACAGGGTTTTGAAAAAGAATTGACACTAGCAATTGATTAACAAATCAATAAACTTGAATAATTATTGATATAAATAAGCCTGGCAGCTCTGTTTTGTTAACCACACTAAGAAAGTAAATATAAATTTTGAATTAATTCTTAAGAATAATGAATATTTCCAGCTCCAAAATGCATTTATCTGGCAGATTGCCGTGTTGAAATGCCAAATTTTGGTAAATTTCTTCAGTCAAACAGGGTTTTGAAGAAACATTGACATTAGCAATTGATTAACAAATCAATAATCTTGATTAATTATTGATATAAATAAGCCTGGCAGCTCTGTTTTGTTAACCACACTAAGAAAATAAATATAAATTTTGAATTAATTCCAGCTCCAAAATCAATTTATCTGGCTGATTGCCGTGTTGAAATGCCAAATTTTGGTAAATTTCTTCAGTCAAACATGGTTTTGAAGAAACATTGACACTAGCAATTGATTAACAAATCAATAAACTTGAATAATTATTGCAATAAATAAGCCTGGCAGCTCTGTTTTGTTAACCACACTAAGAAAAAAATATATAAATTTTGAATTAATTCCAGCTCCAAAATCCATTTATCTGGCAGATTGCCGTTTTGAAATGCCAAATTTTGGTAAATTTCTTCAGTCAAACAGGGTTTTGAAAAAACATTGACACTAGCAATTGATTAACAAATCAATAAACTTGAATAATTATTGATATAAATAAGCCTGGCAGCTCTGTTTTGTTAATCACACTAAGAAAATAAATATAAATTTTGAATTAATTCCAGCTCCAAAATCCATTTATCTGGCAGATTGCCGTGTTGAAATGCCAAATTTTGGTAAATTTCTTCAGTCAAACACGGTTTTGAAAAAACATTGACACTAGCAATTGATTAACAAATCAATAAACTTGAATAATTATTGATATAAATAAGCCTGGCAGCTCTGTTTTTTTAACCACACTAAGAAAATAAATAAAAAATTTGAATTAATTCCAGCTCCAAAATCCATTTATTTGGCAGATTGCCGTGTTGAAATGCCAAATTTTGGTAAATTTCTTCAGTCAAACAGGGTTTTGAAAAAACATTGACACTAGCAATTGATTAACAAATCAATAAACTTGAATAATTATTGATATAAATAAGCCTGGCAGCTCTGTTTTGTTAACCACACTAAGAAAGTAAATATAAATTTTGAATTATTTCTTAAGAATAATGAATATTTCCAGCTCCAAAATCCATTTATCTGGCAGATTGCCGTGTTGAAATGCCAAATTTTGGTAAATTTCTTCAGTCAAACATGGTTTTGAAGAAACATTGACACTAGCAATTGATTAACAAATCAATAAACTTGATTAATTATTGATATAAATAAGCCTGGGAGCTCTGTTTTGTTAATCACACTAAGAAAATAAATATAAATTTTGAATTAATTCCAGCTCCAAAATCCATTTAAATGGCAGATTGCCGTGTTGAAATGCCAAATTTTGGTAAATTTCTTCAGTCAAACAGGGTTTTGAAAAAACATTGACACTAGCAATTGATTAACAAATCAATAAACTTGAATAATTATTGATATAAATAAGCCTGGCAGCTCTGTTTTGTTAACCACACTAAGAAAGTAAATATAAATTTTGAATTAATTCCAGTTCCAAAATCCATTTATCTGGCAGTTTGCCGTGTTGAAATGCCAAATTTTGGTAAATTTCTTCAGTTAAACAGGGTTTTGAAAAAACATTGACACTAGCAATTGATTAACAAATCAATAAACTTGAATAATTATTGATATAAATAAGCCTGGCAGCTCTGTTTTGTTAATCACACTAAGAAAATAAATATAAATTTTGAATTAATTCTTAAGAATAATGAATATTTCCAGCTCCAAAATCCATTTATCTGGCAGATTGCCGTGTTGAAATGCCAAATTTTGGTAAATTTCTTCAGTCTAACAGGGTTTTGAAGAAACATTGACACTAGCAATTGATTAACAAATCAATAAACTTGATTAATTATTGATATAAATAAGCCTGGCAGCTCTGTTTTGTTAACCACACTAAGAAAATAAATATAAATTTTGAATTAATTCCAGCTCCAAAATCCATTTATCTGGCAGATTGCCGTGTTGAAATGCCAAATTTTGGTAAATTTCTTCAGTCAAACAGGGTTTTGTAGAAACATTGACACTAGCAATTGATTAACAAATCAATAAACTTGAATAATTATTGATATAAATAAGCCTGGCAGCTCTGTTTTGTTAACCACACTAAGAAAATAAATATAAATTTTGAATTAATTCCAGCTCCAAAATCCATTTATCTGGCAGATTGCCGTGTTGAAATGCCAAATTTTGGTAAATTTCTTCAGTCAAACAGGGTTTTGAAAAAACATTGACACTAGCAATTGATTAACAAATCAATAAACTTGAATAATTATAGATATAAATAAGCCTGGCAGCTCTGTTTTGTTAACCACACTAAGAAAGTAAATATAAATTTTGAATTAATTCTTAAGAATAATGAATATTTCCAGCTCCAAAATGCATTTATCTGGCAGATTGCCGTGTTGAAATGCCAAATTTTGGTAAATTTCTTCAGTCAAACAGGGTTTTGAAAAAACATTGACACTAGCAATTGATTAACAAATCAATAAACTTGATTAATTATTGATATAAATAAGCCTGGCAGCTCTGTTTTGTTAACCACACTAAGAAAATAAATATAAATTTTGAATTAATTCCAGCTCCAAAATCCATTTATCTGGCAGATTGCCGTGTTGAAATGCCAAATTTTGGTAAATTTCTTCAGTCAAACAGGGTTTTGAAAAAACATTGACACTAGCAATTGATTAACAAATCAATAAACTTGAATAATTATAGATATAAATAAGCCTGGCAGCTCTGTTTTGTTAACCACACTAAGAAAGTAAATATAAATTTTGAATTAATTCTTAAGAATAATGAATATTTCCAGCTCCAAAATGCATTTATCTGGCAGATTGCCGTGTTGAAATGCCAAATTTTGGTAAATTTCTTCAGTTAAACAGGGTTTTGAAAAAACATTGACACTAGCAATTGATTAACAAATCAATAAACTTGAATAATTATTGATATAAATAAGCCTGGCAGCTCTGTTTTGTTAATCACACTAAGAAAATAAATATAAATTTTGAATTAATTCTTAAGAATAATGAATATTTCCAGCTCCAAAATCCATTTATCTGGCAGATTGCCGTGTTGAAATGCCAAATTTTGGTAAATTTCTTCAGTCTAACAGGGTTTTGAAGAAACATTGACACTAGCAATTGATTAACAAATCAATCAACTTGATTAATTATTGATATAAATAAGCCTGGCAGCTCTGTTTTGTTAACCACACTAAGAAAATAAATATAAATTTTGAATTAATTCCAGCTCCAAAATCCATTTATCTGGCAGATTGCCGTGTTGAAATGCCAAATTTTGGTAAATTTCTTCAGTCAAACAGGGTTTTGAAGAAACATTGACACTAGCAATTGATTAACAAATCAATAAACTTGAATAATTATTGATATAAATAAGCCTGGCAGCTATGTTTTGTTAACCACACTAAGAAAATAAATATAAATTTTGAATTAATTCCAGCTCCAAAATCCATTTATCTGGCAGATTGCCGTGTTGAAATGCCAAATTTTGGTAAATTTCTTCAGTCAAACATGGTTTTGAAGAAACATTGACACTAGCAATTGATTAACAAATCAATAAACTTGATTAATTATTGATATAAATAAGCCTGGGAGCTTTGTTTTGTTAATCACACTAAGAAAATAAATATAAATTTTGAATTAATTCCAGCTCCAAAATCCATTTAAATGGCAGATTGCCGTGTTGAAATGCCAAATTTTGGTAAATTTCTTCAGTCAAACAGGGTTTTGAAAAAACATTGACACTAGCAATTGATTAACAAATCAATAAACTTGATTAATTATTGATATAAATAAGCCTGGGAGCTCTGTTTTGTTAATCACACTAAGAAAATAAATATAAATTTTGAATTAATTCCAGCTCCAAAATCCATTTAAATGGCAGATTGCCGTGTTGAAATGCCAAATTTTGGTAAATTTCTTCAGTCAAACAGGGTTTTGAAAAAACATTGACACTAGCAATTGATTAACAAATCAATAAACTTGAATAATTATTGATATAAATAAGCCTGGCAGCTCTGTTTTGTTAACCACACTAAGAAAGTAAATATAAATTTTGAATTAATTCCAGTTCCAAAATCCATTTATCTGGCAGTTTGCCGTGTTGAAATGCCAAATTTTGGTAAATTTCTTCAGTTAAACAGGGTTTTGAAAAAACATTGACACTAGCAATTGATTAACAAATCAATAAACTTGAATAATTATTGATATAAATAAGCCTGGCAGCTCTGTTTTGTTAATCACACTAAGAAAATAAATATAAATTTTGAATTAATTCTTAAGAATAATGAATATTTTCAGCTCCAAAATCCATTTATCTGGCAGATTGCCGTGTTGAAATGCCAAATTTTGGTAAATTTCTTCAGTCAAACAGGGTTTTGTAGAAACATTGACACTAGCAATTGATTAACAAATCAATAAACTTGAATAATTATTGATATAAATAAGCCTGGCAGCTCTGTTTTGTTAACCACACTAAGAAAATAAATATAAATTTTGAATTAATTCCAGCTCCAAAATCCATTTATCTGGCAGATTGCCGTGTTGAAATGCCAAATTTTGGTAAATTTCTTCAGTCAAACAGGGTTTTGAAAAAACATTGACACTAGCAATTGATTAACAAATCAATAAACTTGAATAATTATAGATATAAATAAGCCTGGCAGCTCTGTTTTGTTAACCACACTAAGAAAGTAAATATAAATTTTGAATTAATTCTTAAGAATAATGAATATTTCCAGCTCCAAAATGCATTTATCTGGCAGATTGGCGTGTTGAAATGCCAAATTTTGGTAAATTTCTTCAGTCAAACAGGGTTTTGAAAAAACATTGACACTAGCAATTGATTAACAAATCAATAAACTTGATTAATTATTGATATAAATAAGCCTGGCAGCTCTGTTTTGTTAACCACACTAAGAAAATAAATATAAATTTTGAATTAATTCCAGCTCCAAAACCATTTATCTGGCAGATTGCCGTGTTGAAATGCCAAATTTTGGTAAATTTCTTCAGTCAAACAGGGTTTTGTAGAAACATTGACACTAGCAATTGATTAACAAATCAATAAACTTGAATAATTATTGATATAAATAAGCCTGGCAGCTCTGTTTTGTTAACCACACTAAGAAAATAAATATAAATTTTGAATTAATTCCAGCTCCAAAATCCATTTATCTGGCAGATTGCCGTGTTGAAATGCCAAATTTTGGTAAATTTCTTCAGTCAAACAGGGTTTTGAAGAAACATTGACACTAGCAATTGATTAACAAATCAATAAACTTGAATAATAATTGATATAAATAAGCCTGGCAGCTCTGTTTTGTTAACCACACTAAGAAAATAAATATAAATTTTGAATTAATTCCAGCCCCAAAATCCATTTATCTGGCAGATTGCCGTGTTGAAATGCCAAATTTTGGTAAATTTCTTCAGTCAAACAGGGTTTTGAAGAAACATTGACACTAGCAATTGATTAACAAATCAATAAACTTGAATAATAATTGATATAAATAAGCCTGGCAGCTCTGTTTTGTTAACCACACTAAGAAAATAAATATAAATTTTGAATTAATTCCAGCTCCAAAATCCATTTATCTGGCAGATTGCCGTGTTGAAATGCCAAATTTTGGTAAATTTCTTCAGTCAAACAGGGTTTTGAAAAAACATTGACACTAGCAATTGATTAACAAATCAATAAACTTGAATAATTATAGATATAAATAAGCCTGGCAGCTCTGTTTTGTTAACCACACTAAGAAAGTAAATATAAATTTTGAATTAATTCTTAATAATAATGAATATTTCCAGCTCCAAAATGCATTTATCTGGCAGATTGCCGTGTTGAAATGCCAAATTTTGGTAAATTTCTTCAGTTAAACAGGGTTTTGAAAAAACATTGACAGTAGCAATTGATTAACAAATCAATAAACTTGAATAATTATTGATATAAATAAGCCTGGCAGCTCTGTTTTGTTAATCACACTAAGAAAATAAATATAAATTTTGAATTAATTCTAAAGAATAATGAATATTTCCAGCTCCAAAATGCATTTATCTGGCAGATTGCCGTGTTGAAATGCCAAATTTTGGTAAATTTCTTCAGTCAAACAGGGTTTTGAAGAAACATTCACATTAGCAATTGATTAACAAATCAATAAACTTGATTAATTATTGATATAAATAAGCCTGGCAGCTCTGTTTTGTTAACCACACTAAGAAAATAAATATAAATTTTGAATTAATTCCAGCTCCAAAATCCATTTATCTGGCAGATTGCCGTGTTGAAATGCCAAATTTTGGTAAATTTATTCAGTCAAACAGGGTTTTGTAGAAACATTGACACTAGCAATTGATTAACAAATCAATAAACTTGAATAATTATTGATATAAATAAGCCTGGCAGCTCTGTTTTGTTAACCACACTAAGAAAATAAATATAAATTTTGAATTAATTCCAGCTCCAAAATCCATTTATCTGGCAGATTGCCGTGTTGAAATGCCAAATTTTGGTAAATTTCTTCAGTCAAACAGGGTTTTGAAGAAACATTGACATTAGCAATTGATTAACAAATCAATAATCTTGATTAATTATTGATATAAATAAGCCTGGCAGCTCTGTTTTGTTAACCACACTAAGAAAATAAATATAAATTTTGAATTAATTCCAGCTCCAAAATCAATTTATCTGGCTGATTGCCGTGTTGAAATGCCAAATTTTGGTAAATTTCTTCAGTCAAACATGGTTTTGAAGAAACATTGACACTAGCAATTGATTAACAAATCAATAAACTTGAATAATTATTGCAATAAATAAGCCTGGCAGCTCTGTTTTGTTAACCACACTAAGAAAAAAATATATAAATTTTGAATTAATTCCAGCTCCAAAATCCATTTATCTGGCAGATTGCCGTTTTGAAATGCCAAATTTTGGTAAATTTCTTCAGTCAAACAGGGTTTTGAAAAAACATTGACACTAGCAATTGATTAACAAATCAATAAACTTGAATAATTATTGATATAAATAAGCCTGGCAGCTCTGTTTTGTTAATCACACTAAGAAAATAAATATAAATTTTGAATTAATTCCAGCTCCAAAATCCATTTATCTGGCAGATTGCCGTGTTGAAATGCCAAATTTTGGTAAATTTCTTCAGTCAAACACGGTTTTGAAAAAACATTGACACTAGCAATTGATTAACAAATCAATAAACTTGAATAATTATTGATATAAATAAGCCTGGCAGCTCTGTTTTTTTAACCACACTAAGAAAATAAATAAAAAATTTGAATTAATTCCAGCTCCAAAATCCATTTATCTGGCAGATTGCCGTGTTGAAATGCCAAATTTTGGTAAATTTCTTCAGTCAAACAGGGTTTTGAAAAAACATTGACACTAGCAATTGATTAACAAATCAATAAACTTGAATAATTATTGATATAAATAAGCCTGGCAGCTCTGTTTTGTTAACCACACTAAGAAAGTAAATATAAATTTTGAATTATTTCTTAAGAATAATGAATATTTCCAGCTCCAAAATCCATTTATCTGGCAGATTGCCGTGTTGAAATGCCAAATTTTGGTAAATTTCTTCAGTCAAACATGGTTTTGAAGAAACATTGACACTAGCAATTGATTAACAAATCAATAAACTTGATTAATTATTGATATAAATAAGCCTGGGAGCTCTGTTTTGTTAATCACACTAAGAAAATAAATATAAATTTTGAATTAATTCCAGCTCCAAAATCCATTTAAATGGCAGATTGCCGTGTTGAAATGCCAAATTTTGGTAAATTTCTTCAGTCTAACAGGGTTTTGAAGAAACATTGACACTAGCAATTGATTAACAAATCAATAAACTTGATTAATTATTGATATAAATAAGCCTGGCAGCTCTGTTTTGTTAACCACACTAAGAAAATAAATATAAATTTTGAATTAATTCTTAAGAATAATGAATATTTCTAGCTCCAAAATCCAATTATCTGGCAGATTGCCGTGTTGAAATGCCAAATTTTGGTAAATTTCTTCAGTCAAACAGGGTTTTGAAGAAACATTGACATTAGCAATTGATTAACAAATCAATAAACTTGATTAATTATTGATATAAATAAGCCTGGCAGCTCTGTTTTGTTAACCACACTAAGAAAATAAATATAAATTTTGAATTAATTCCAGCTCCAAAATCAATTTATCTGGCTGATTGCCGTGTTGAAATGCCAAATTTTGGTAAATTTCTTCAGTCAAACATGGTTTTGAAGAAACATTGACACTAGCAATTGATTAACAAATCAATAAACTTGATTAATTATTGATATAAATAAGCCTGGCAGCTCTGTTTTGTTAATCACACTAAGAAAATAAATATAAATTTTGAAATTATTCCAGCTCCAAAATCCATTTATCTGGCAGATTGCCGTGTTGAAATGCCAAATTTTGGTAAATTTCTTCAGTCAAACAGGGTTTTGAAAAAACATTGACACTAGCAATTGATTAACAAATCAATAAACTTGAATAATTATAGATATAAATAAGCCTGGCAGCTCTGTTTTGTTAACCACACTAAGAAAGTAAATATAAATTTTGAATTAATTCTTAATAATAATGAATATTTCCAGCTCCAAAATGCATTTATCTGGCAGATTGCCGTGTTGAAATGCCAAATTTTGGTAAATTTCTTCAGTTAAACAGGGTTTTGAAAAAACATTGACAGTAGCAATTGATTAACAAATCAATAAACTTGAATAATTATTGATATAAATAAGCCTGGCAGCTCTGTTTTGTTAATCACACTAAGAAAATAAATATAAATTTTGAATTAATTCTTAAGAATAATGAATATTTCCAGCTCCAAAATGCATTTATCTGGCAGATTGCCGTGTTGAAATGCCAAATTTTGGTAAATTTCTTCAGTCAAACAGGGTTTTGAAGAAACATTCACATTAGCAATTGATTAACAAATCAATAAACTTGATTAATTATTGATATAAATAAGCCTGGCAGCTCTGTTTTGTTAACCACACTAAGAAAATAAATATAAATTTTGAATTAATTCCAGCTCCAAAATCCATTTATCTGGCAGATTGCCGTGTTGAAATGCCAAATTTTGGTAAATTTATTCAGTCAAACAGGGTTTTGTAGAAACATTGACACTAGCAATTGATTAACAAATCAATAAACTTGAATAATTATTGATATAAATAAGCCTGGCAGCTCTGTTTTGTTAACCACACTAAGAAAATAAATATAAATTTTGAATTAATTCCAGCTCCAAAATCCATTTATCTGGCAGATTGCCGTGTTGAAATGCCAAATTTTGGTAAATTTCTTCAGTCAAACAGGGTTTTGAAAAAACATTGACACTAGCAATTGATTAACAAATCAATAAACTTGAATAATTATAGATATAAATAAGCCTGGCAGCTCTGTTTTGTTAACCACACTAAGAAAGTAAATATAAATTTTGAATTAATTCTTAAGAATAATGAATATTTCCAGCTCCAAAATGCATTTATCTGGCAGATTGCCGTGTTGAAATGCCAAATTTTGGTAAATTTCTTCAGTCAAACAGGGTTTTGAAAAAACATTGACACTAGCAATTGATTAACAAATCAATAAACTTGAATAATTATTGATATAAATAAGCCTGGCAGCTCTGTTTTGTTAACCACACTAAGAAAGTAAATATAAATTTTGAATTATTTCTTAAGAATAATGAATATTTCCAGCTCCAAAATCCATTTATCTGGCAGATTGCCGTGTTGAAATGCCAAATTTTGGTAAATTTCTTCAGTCAAACATGGTTTTGAAGAAACATTGACACTAGCAATTGATTAACAAATCAATAAACTTGATTAATTATTGATATAAATAAGCCTGGGAGCTCTGTTTTGTTAATCACACTAAGAAAATAAATATAAATTTTGAATTAATTCCAGCTCCAAAATCCATTTAAATGGCAGATTGCCGTGTTGAAATGCCAAATTTTGGTAAATTTCTTCAGTCAAACAGGGTTTTGAAAAAACATTGACACTAGCAATTGATTAACAAATCAATAAACTTGATTAATTATTGATATAAATAAGCCTGGGAGCTCTGTTTTGTTAATCACACTAAGAAAATAAATATAAATTTTGAATTAATTCCAGCTCCAAAATCCATTTAAATGGCAGATTGCCGTGTTGAAATGCCAAATTTTGGTAAATTTCTTCAGTCAAACAGGGTTTTGAAGAAACATTGACACTAGCAATTGATTAACAAATCAATAAACTTGAATAATTATTGATATAAATAAGCCTGGCAGCTCTGTTTTGTTAACCACACTAAGAAAGTAAATATAAATTTTGAATTAATTCCAGCTCCAAAATCCATTTATCTGGCAGATTGCCGTGTTGAAATGCCAAATTTTGGTAAATTTCTTCAGTCAAACAGGGTTTTGAAGAAACATTGACACTAGCAATTGATTAACAAATCAATAAACTTGAATAATTATTGATATAAATAAGCCTGGCAGCTCTGTTTTGTTAACCACACTAATAAAATAAATATAAATTTTGAATTAATTCCAGCTCCAAAATCCATTTATCTGGCAGATTGCCGTGTTGAAATGCCAAATTTTGGTAAATTTCTTCAGTCAAACAGGGTTTTGAAGAAACATTGACACTAGCAATTGATTAACAAATCAATAAACTTGATTAATTATTGATATAAATAAGCCTGGCAGCTCTGTTTCGTTAACCACACTAAGAAAATAAATATAAATTTTGAATTAATTCCAGCTCCAAAATCCATTTATCTGGCAGATTGCCGTGTTGAAATGTAAATTTTGGTAAATTTCTTCAGTCAAACAGGGTTTTGAAAAAACATTGACACTAGCAATTGATTAACAAATCAATAAACTTGAATAATTATTGATATAAATAAGCCTGGCAGCTCTGTTTTGTTAATCACACTAAGAAAATAAATATAAATTTTGAATTAATTCTTAAGAATAATGAATATTTCCAGCTCCAAAATCCATTTATCTGGCAGATTGCCGTGTTGAAATGCCAAATTTTGGTAAATTTCTTCAGTCAAACATGGTTTTGAAGAAACATTGACACTAGCAATTGATTAACAAATCAATAAACTTGAATAATTATTGCAATAAATAAGCCTGGCAGCTCTGTTTTGTTAACCACACTAAGAAAATAAATATAAATTTTGAATTAATTCCAGCTCCAAAATCCATTTATCTGGCAGTTTGCCGTGTTGAAATGCCAAATTTTGGTAAATTTCTTCAGTTAAACAGGGTTTTGAAAAAACATTGACACTAGCAATTGATTAACAAATCAATAAACTTGAATAATTATTGATATAAATAAGCCTGGCAGCTCTGTTTTGTTAATCACACTTAGAAAATAAATATAAATTTTGAATTAATTCTTAAGAATAATGAATATTTCCAGCTCCAAAATCCATTTATCTGGCAGATTGCCGTGTTGAAATGCCAAATTTTGGTAAATTTCTTCAGTCTAACAGGGTTTTGAAGAAACATTGACACTAGCAATTGATTAACAAATCAATAAACTTGATTAATTATTGATATAAATAAGCCTGGCAGCTCTGTTTTGTTAACCACACTAAGAAAATAAATATAAATTTTCAATTAATTCTTAAGAATAATGAATATTTCCAGCTCCAAAATCCATTTATCTGGCAGATTGCCGTGTTGAAATGCCAAATTTTGGTAAATTTCTTCAGTCTAACAGGGTTTTGAAGAAACATTGACACTAGCAATTGATTAACAAATCAATAAACTTGAATAATTATTGATATAAATAAGCCTGGCAGCTCTGTTTTGTTAACCGCACTAAGAAAATAAATATAAATTTTGAATTAATTCCAGCTCCAAAATCCATTTATCTGGCAGATTGCCGTGTTGAAATGCAAAATTTTGGTAAATTTCTTCAGTCAAACATGGTTTTGAAAAAACATTGACACTAGCAATTGATTAACAAATCAATAAACTTGAATAATTATAGATATAAATAAGCCTGGCAGCTCTGTTTTGTTAACCACACTAAGAAAGTAAATATAAATTTTGAATTAATTCTTAAGAATAATGAATATTTCCAGCTCCAAAATGCATTTATCTGGCAGATTGCCGTGTTGAAATGCCAAATTTTGGTAAATTTCTTCAGTTAAACAGGGTTTTGAAAAAACATTGACACTAGCAATTGATTAACAAATCAATAAACTTGAATAATTATTGATATAAATAAGCCTGGCAGCTCTGTTTTGTTAATCACACTAAGAAAATAAATATAAATTTTGAATTAAATCTTAAGAATAATGAATATTTCCAGCTCCAAAATCCATTTATCTGGCAGATTGCCGTGTTGAAATGCCAAATTTTGGTAAATTTCTTCAGTCTAACAGGGTTTTGAAGAAACATTGACACTAGCAATTGATTAACAAATCAATAAACTTGATTAATTATTGATATAAATAAGCCTGGCAGCTCTGTTTTGTTAACCACACTAAGAAAATAAATATAAATTTTGAATTAATTCCAGCTCCAAAATCCATTTATCTGCCAGATTGCCGTGTTGAAATGCCAAATTTTGGTAAATTTCTTCAGTCAAACAGGGTTTTGTAGAAACATTGACACTAGCAATTGATTAACAAATCAATAAACTTGAATAATTATTGATATAAATAAGCCTGGCAGCTCTGTTTTGTTAACCACACTAAGAAAATAAATATAAATTTTGAATTAATTCCAGCTCCAAAATCCATTTATCTGGCAGATTGCCGTGTTGAAATGCCAAATTTTGGTAAATTTCTTCAGTCAAACAGGGTTTTGAAAAAACATTGACACTAGCAATTGATTAACAAATCAATAAACTTGAATAATTATAGATATAAATAAGCCTGGCAGCTCTGTTTTGTTAACCACAATAAGAAAGTAAATATAAATTTTGAATTAATTCTTAAGAATAATGAATATTTCCAGCTCCAAAATGCATTTATCTGGCAGATTGCCGTGTTGAAATGCCAAATTTTGGTAAATTTCTTCAGTCAAACAGGGTTTTGAAGAAACATTGACACTAGCAATTGATTAACAAATCAATAAACTTGATTAATTATTGATATAAATAAGCCTGGCAGCTCTGTTTTGTTAACCACACTAAGAAAATAAATATAAATTTTGAATTAATTCCAGCTCCAAAATCCATTTATCTGCCAGATTGCCGTGTTGAAATGCCAAATTTTGGTAAATTTCTTCAGTCAAACAGGGTTTTGAAGAAACATTCACATTAGCAATTGATTAACAAATCAATAAACTTGATTAATTATTGATATAAATAAGCCTGGCAGCTATGTTTTGTTAACCACACTAAGAAAATAAATATAAATTTTGAATTAATTCCAACTCCAAAATCCATTTATCTGGCAGATTGCCGTGTTGAAATGCCAAATTTTGGTAAATTTCTTCAGTCAAACAGGGTTTTGAAGAAACATTGACACTAGCAATTGATTAACAAATCAATAAACATGAATAATTATTGATATAAATAAGCCTGGCAGCTATGTTTTGTTAACCACACTAAGAAAATAAAAATAAATTTTGAATTAATTCCAGCTCTAAAATCCATTTATCTGGCAGATTGCCGTGTTGAAATGCCAAATTTTGGTAAATTTCTTCAGTCAAACAGGGTTTTGAAGAAACATTGACACTAGCAATTGATTAACAAATCAATAAACTTGAATAATTATTGATATAAATAAGCCTGGCAGCTCTGTTTTGTTAACCACACTAATAAAATAAATATAAATTTTGAATTAATTCCAGCTCCAAAATCCATTTATCTGGCAGATTGCCGTGTTGAAATGCCAAATTTTGGTAAATTTCTTCAGTCAAACAGGGTTTTGAAGAAACATTGACACTAGCAATTGATTAACAAATCAATAAACTTGATTAATTATTGATATAAATAAGCCTGGCAGCTCTGTTTTGTTAACCACACTAAGAAAATAAATATAAATTTTGAATTAATTCCAGCTCCAAAATCCATTTATCTGGCAGATTGCCGTGTTGAAATGTAAATTTTGGTAAATTTCTTCAGTCAAACAGGGTTTTGAAAAAACATTGACACTAGCAATTGATTAACAAATCAATAAACTTGAATAATTATTGATATAAATAAGCCTGGCAGCTCTGTTTTGTTAATCACACTAAGAAAATAAATATAAATTTTGAATTAATTCTTAAGAATAATGAATATTTCCAGCTCCAAAATCCATTTATCTGGCAGATTGCCGTGTTGAAATGCCAAATTTTGGTAAATTTCTTCAGTCAAACATGGTTTTGAAGAAACATTGACACTAGCAATTGATTAACAAATCAATAAACTTGAATAATTATTGCAATAAATAAGCCTGGCAGCTCTGTTTTGTTAACCACACTAAGAAAATAAATATAAATTTTGAATTAATTCCAGCTCCAAAATCCATTTATCTGGCAGTTTGCCGTGTTGAAATGCCAAATTTTGGTAAATTTCTTCAGTTAAACAGGGTTTTGAAAAAACATTGACACTAGCAATTGATTAACAAATCAATAAACTTGAATAATTATTGATATAAATAAGCCTGGCAGCTCTGTTTTGTTAATCACACTTAGAAAATAAATATAAATTTTGAATTAATTCTTAAGAATAATGAATATTTCCAGCTCCAAAATCCATTTATCTGGCAGATTGCCGTGTTGAAATGCCAAATTTTGGTAAATTTCTTCAGTCTAACAGGGTTTTGAAGAAACATTGACACTAGCAATTGATTAACAAATCAATAAACTTGATTAATTATTGATATAAATAAGCCTGGCAGCTCTGTTTTGTTAACCACACTAAGAAAATAAATATAAATTTTCAATTAATTCTTAAGAATAATGAATATTTCCAGCTCCAAAATCCATTTATCTGGCAGATTGCCGTGTTGAAATGCCAAATTTTGGTAAATTTCTTCAGTCTAACAGGGTTTTGAAGAAACATTGACACTAGCAATTGATTAACAAATCAATAAACTTGAATAATTATTGATATAAATAAGCCTGGCAGCTCTGTTTTGTTAACCGCACTAAGAAAATAAATATAAATTTTGAATTAATTCCAGCTCCAAAATCCATTTATCTGGCAGATTGCCGTGTTGAAATGCCAAATTTTGGTAAATTTCTTCAGTCAAACATGGTTTTGAAAAAACATTGACACTAGCAATTGATTAACAAATCAATAAACTTGAATAATTATAGATATAAATAAGCCTGGCAGCTCTGTTTTGTTAACCACACTAAGAAAGTAAATATAAATTTTGAATTAATTCTTAAGAATAATGAATATTTCCAGCTCCAAAATGCATTTATCTGGCAGATTGCCGTGTTGAAATGCCAAATTTTGGTAAATTTCTTCAGTTAAACAGGGTTTTGAAAAAACATTGACACTAGCAATTGATTAACAAATCAATAAACTTGAATAATTATTGATATAAATAAGCCTGGCAGCTCTGTTTTGTTAATCACACTAAGAAAATAAATATAAATTTTGAATTAATTCTTAAGAATAATGAATATTTCCAGCTCCAAAATCCATTTATCTGGCAGATTGCCGTGTTGAAATGCCAAATTTTGGTAAATTTCTTCAGTCTAACAGGGTTTTGAAGAAACATTGACACTAGCAATTGATTAACAAATCAATAAACTTGATTAATTATTGATATAAATAAGCCTGGCAGCTCTGTTTTGTTAACCACACTAAGAAAATAAATATAAATTTTGAATTAATTCCAGCTCCAAAATCCATTTATCTGCCAGATTGCCGTGTTGAAATGCCAAATTTTGGTAAATTTCTTCAGTCAAACAGGGTTTTGTAGAAACATTGACACTAGCAATTGATTAACAAATCAATAAACTTGAATAATTATTGATATAAATAAGCCTGGCAGCTCTGTTTTGTTAACCACACTAAGAAAATAAATATAAATTTTGAATTAATTCCAGCTCCAAAATCCATTTATCTGGCAGATTGCCGTGTTGAAATGCCAAATTTTGGTAAATTTCTTCAGTCAAACAGGGTTTTGAAAAAACATTGACACTATCAATTGATTAACAAATCAATAAACTTGAATAATTATAGATATAAATAAGCCTGGCAGCTCTGTTTTGTTAACCACACTAAGAAAGTAAATATAAATTTTGAATTAATTCTTAAGAATAATGAATATTTTTAGCTCCAAAATGCATTTATCTGGCAGATTGCCGTGTTGAAATGCCAAATTTTGGTAAATTTCTTCAGTCAAACAGGGTTTTGAAGAAACATTGACACTAGCAATTGATTAACAAATCAATAAACTTGATTAATTATTGATATAAATAAGCCTGGCAGCTCTGTTTTGTTAACCACACTAAGAAAATAAATATAAATTTTGAATTAATTCCAGCTCCAAAATCCATTTATCTGCCAGATTGCCGTGTTGAAATGCCAAATTTTGGTAAATTTCTTCAGTCAAACAGGGTTTTGAAGAAACATTCACATTAGCAATTGATTAACAAATCAATAAACTTGATTAATTATTGATATAAATAAGCCTGGCAGCTATGTTTTGTTAACCACACTAAGAAAATAAATATAAATTTTGAATTAATTCCAACTCCAAAATCCATTTATCTGGCAGATTGCCGTGTTGAAATGCCAAATTTTGGTAAATTTCTTCAGTCAAACAGGGTTTTGAAGAAACATTGACACTAGCAATTGATTAACAAATCAATAAACTTGAATAATTATTGATATAAATAAGCCTGGCAGCTATGTTTTGTTAACCACACTAAGAAAATAAAAATAAATTTTGAATTAATTCCAGCTCTAAAATCCATTTATCTGGCAGATTGCCGTGTTGAAATGCCAAATTTTGGTAAATTTCTTCAGTCAAACAGGGTTTTGAAAAAACATTGACACTAGCAATTGATTAACAAATCAATAAACTTGAATAATTATTGATATAAATAAGCCTGGCAGCTCTGTTTTGTTAACCACACTAAGAAAGTAAATATAAAATTTGAATTATTTCTTAAGAATAATGAATATTTCCAGCTCCAAAATCCATTTATCTGGCAGATTGCCGTGTTGAAATGCCAAATTTTGGTAAATTTCTTCAGTCAAACATGGTTTTGAAGAAACATTGACACTAGCAATTGATTAACAAATCAATAAACTTGATTAATTATTGATATAAATAAGCCTGGGAGCTCTGTTTTGTTAATCACACTAAGAAAATAAATATAAATTTTGAATTAATTCCAGCTCCAAAATCCATTTAAATGGCAGATTGCCGTGTTGAAATGCCAAATTTTGGTAAATTTCTTCAGTCAAACAGGGTTTTGAAGAAACATTGACACTAGCAATTGATTAACAAATCAATAAACTTGAATAATTATTGATATAAATAAGCCTGGCAGCTCTGTTTTGTTAACCACACTAAGAAAGTAAATATAAATTTTGAATTAATTCCAGTTCCAAAATCCATTTATCTGGCAGTTTGCCGTGTTGAAATGCCAAATTTTGGTAAATTTCTTCAGTTAAACAGGGTTTTGAAAAAACATTGACACTAGCAATTGATTAACAAATCAATAAACTTGAATAATTATTGATATAAATAAGCCTGGCAGCTCTGTTTTGTTAATCACACTAAGAAAATAAATATAAATTTTGAATTAATTCTTAAGAATAATGAATATTTCCAGCTCCAAAATCCATTTATCTGGCAGATTGCCGTGTTGAAATGCCAAATTTTGGTAAATTTCTTCAGTCTAACAGGGTTTTGAAGAAACATTGACACTAGCAATTGATTAACAAATCAATAAACTTGAATGATTATTGATATAAATAAGCCTGGCAGCTCTGTTTTGTTAACCACACTAAGAAAATAAATATAAATTTTGAATTAATTCCAGCTCCAAAATCCATTTATCTGGCAGATTGCCGTGTTGAAATGCCAAATTTTGGTAAATTTCTTCAGTCAAACAGGGTTTTGAAAAAACATTGACACTAGCAATTGATTAACAAATCAATAAACTTGATTAATTATTGATATAAATAAGCCTGGCAGCTCTGTTTTGTTAACCACACTAAGAAAATAAATATAAATTTTGAATTAATTCCAGCTCCAAAATCCATTTATCTGGCAGATTGCCGTGTTGAAATGCCAAATTTTGGTAAATTTCTTCAGTCAAACAGGGTTTTGTAGAAACATTGACACTAGCAATTGATTAACAAATCAATAAACTTGAATAATTATTGATATAAATAAGCCTGGCAGCTCTGTTTTGTTAACCACACTAAGAAAATAAATATAAATTTTGAATTAATTCCAGCTCCAAAATCCATTTATCTGGCAGATTGCCGTGTTGAAATGCCAAATTTTGGTAAATTTCTTCAGTCAAACAGGGTTTTGAAAAAACATTGACACTAGCAATTGATTAACAAATCAATAAACTTGAATAATTATAGATATAAATAAGCCTGGCAGCTCTGTTTTGTTAACCACACTAAGAAAATAAATATAAATTTTGAATTAATTCCAGCTCCAAAATCCATTTATCTGGCAGATTGCCGTGTTGAAATACCAAATTTTGGTAAATTTCTTCAGTCAAACAGGGTTTTGAAAAAACATTGACACTAGCAATTGATTAACAAATCAATAAACTTGATTAATTATTGATATAAATAAGCCTGGCAGCTCTGTTTTGTTAACCACACTAAGAAAATAAATATAAATTTTGAATTAATTCCAGCTCCAAAATCCATTTATCTGGCAGATTGCCGTGTTGAAATGCCAAATTTTGGTAAATTTCTTCAGTCAAACAGGGTTTTGAAGAAACATTGACACTAGCAATTGATTAACAAATCAATAAACTTGAATAATTATTGATATAAATAAGCCTGGCAGCTCTGTTTTGTTAACCACACTAATAAAATAAATATAAATTTTGAATTAATTCCAGCTCCAAAATCCATTTATCTGGCAGATTGCCGTGTTGAAATGCCAAATTTTGGTAAATTTCTTCAGTCAAACAGGGTTTTGAAGAAACATTGACCTTAGCAATTGATTAACAAATCAATAAACTTGATTAATTATTGATATAAATAAGCCTGGCAGCTCTGTTTTGTTAACCACACTAAGAAAATAAATATAAATTTTGAATTAATTCCAGCTCCAAAATCCCTTTATCTGGCAGATTGCCGTGTTGAAATGTAAATTTTGGTAAATTTCTTCAGTCAAACAGGGTTTTGAAAAAACATTGACACTAGCAATTGATTAACAAATCAATAAACTTGAATAATTATTGATATAAATAAGCCTGGCAGCTCTGTTTTGTTAATCACACTAAGAAAATAAATATAAATTTTGAATTAATTCTTAAGAATAATGAATATTTCCAGCTCCAAAATCCATTTATCTGGCAGATTGCCGTGTTGAAATGCCAAATTTTGGTAAATTTCTTCAGTCAAACATGGTTTTGAAGAAACATTGACACTAGCAATTGATTAACAAATCAATAAACTTGAATAATTATTGCAATAAATAAGCCTGGCAGCTCTGTTTTGTTAACCACACTAAGAAAATAAATATAAATTTTGAATTAATTCCAGCTCCAAAATCCATTTATCTGGCAGTTTGCCGTGTTGAAATGCCAAATTTTGGTAAATTTCTTCAGTTAAACAGGGTTTTGAAAAAACATTGACACTAGCAATTGATTAACAAATCAATAAACTTGAATAATTATTGATATAAATAAGCCTGGCAGCTCTGTTTTGTTAATCACACTTAGAAAATAAATATAAATTTTGAATTAATTCTTAAGAATAATGAATATTTCCAGTTCCAAAATCCATTTATCTGGCAGATTGCCGTGTTGAAATGCCAAATTTTGGTAAATTTCTTCAGTCTAACAGGGTTTTGAAGAAACATTGACACTAGCAATTGATTAACAAATCAATAAACTTGATTAATTATTGATATAAATAAGCCTGGCAGCTCTGTTTTGTTAACCACACTAAGAAAATAAATATAAATTTTGAATTAATTCTTAAGAATAATGAATATTTCCAGCTCCAAAATCCATTTATCTGGCAGATTGCCGTGTTGAAATGCCAAATTTTGGTAAATTTCTTCAGTCTAACAGGGTTTTGAAGAAACATTGACACTAGCAATTGATTAACAAATCAATAAACTTGATTAATTATTGATATAAATAAGCCTGGCAGCTCCGTTTTGTTAACCACACTAAGAAAATAAATATAAATTTTGAATTAATTCCAGCTCCAAAATCCATTTATCTGGCAGATTGCCGTGTTGAAATACCAAATTTTGGTAAATTTCTTCAGTCAAACAGGGTTTTGAAAAAACATTGACACTAGCAATTGATTAACAAATCAATAAACTTGAATAATTATTGATATAAATAAGCCTGGCAGCTCTGTTTTGTTAACCGCACTAAGAAAATAAATATAAATTTTGAATTAATTCCAGCTCCAAAATCCATTTATCTGGCAGATTGCCGTGTTGAAATGCCAAATTTTGGTAAATTTCTTCAGTCAAACATGGTTTTGAAGAAACATTGACACTAGCAATTGATTAACAAATCAATAAACTTGATTAATTATTGATATAAATAAGCCTGGCAGCTCTGTTTTGTTAACCACACTAAGAAAATAAATATAAAATTTGAATTAATTCCAGCTCCAAAATCCATTTATCTGGCAGATTGCCGTGTTGAAATGCCAAATTTTGGTAAATTTCTTCAGTCAAACATGGTTTTGAAGAAACATTGACACTAGCAATTGATTAACAAATCAATAAACTTGATTAATTATTGATATAAATAAGCCTGGGAGCTCTGTTTTGTTAATCACACTAAGAAAATAAATATAAATTTTGAATTAATTCCAGCTCCAAAATCCATTTAAATGGCAGATTGCCGTGTTGAAATGCCAAATTTTGGTAAATTTCTTCAGTCAAACAGGGTTTTGAAGAAACATTGACACTAGCAATTGATTAACAAATCAATAAACTTGAATAATTATTGATATAAATAAGCCTGGCAGCTCTGTTTTGTTAACCACACTAAGAAAGTAAATATAAATTTTGAATTAATTCCAGTTCCAAAATCCATTTATCTGGCAGTTTGCCGTGTTGAAATGCCAAATTTTGGTAAATTTCTTCAGTTAAACAGGGTTTTGAAAAAACATTGACACTAGCAATTGATTAACAAATCAATAAACTTGAATAATTATTGATATAAATAAGCCTGGCAGCTCTGTTTTGTTAATCACACTAAGAAAATAAATATAAATTTTGAATTAATTCTTAAGAATAATGAATATTTCCAGCTCCAAAATCCATTTATCTGGCAGATTGCCGTGTTGAAATGCCAAATTTTGGTAAATTTCTTCAGTCTAACAGGGTTTTGAAGAAACATTGACACTAGCAATTGATTAACAAATCAATAAACTTGAATGATTATTGATATAAATAAGCCTGGCAGCTCTGTTTTGTTAACCACACTAAGAAAATAAATATAAATTTTGAATTAATTCCAGCTCCAAAATCCATTTATCTGGCAGATTGCCGTGTTGAAATGCCAAATTTTGGTAAATTTCTTCAGTCAAACAGGGTTTTGAAAAAACATTGACACTAGCAATTGATTAACAAATCAATAAACTTGATTAATTATTGATATAAATAAGCCTGGCAGCTCTGTTTTGTTAACCACACTAAGAAAATAAATATAAATTTTGAATTAATTCCAGCTCCAAAATCCATTTATCTGGCAGATTGCCGTGTTGAAATGCCAAATTTTGGTAAATTTCTTCAGTCAAACAGGGTTTTGTAGAAACATTGACACTAGCAATTGATTAACAAATCAATAAACTTGAATAATTATTGATATAAATAAGCCTGGCAGCTCTGTTTTGTTAACCACACTAAGAAAATAAATATAAATTTTGAATTAATTCCAGCTCCAAAATCCATTTATCTGGCAGATTGCCGTGTTGAAATGCCAAATTTTGGTTAATTTCTTCAGTCAAACAGGGTTTTGAAAAAACATTGACACTAGCAATTGATTAACAAATCAATAAACTTGAATAATTATAGATATAAATAAGCCTGGCAGCTCTGTTTTGTTAACCACACTAAGAAAATAAATATAAATTTTGAATTAATTCCAGCTCCAAAATCCATTTATCTGGCAGATTGCCGTGTTGAAATACCAAATTTTGGTAAATTTCTTCAGTCAAACAGGGTTTTGAAAAAACATTGACACTAGCAATTGATTAACAAATCAATAAACTTGATTAATTTTTGATATAAATAAGCCTGGCAGCTCTGTTTTGTTAACCACACTAAGAAAATAAATATAAATTTTGAATTAATTCCAGCTCCAAAATCCATTTATCTGGCAGATTGCCGTGTTGAAATGCCAAATTTTGGTAAATTTCTTCAGTCAAACAGGGTTTTGAAGAAACATTGACACTAGCAATTGATTAACAAATCAATAAACTTGAATAATTATTGATATAAATAAGCCTGGCAGCTCTGTTTTGTTAACCACACTAATAAAATAAATATAAATTTTGAATTAATTCCAGCTCCAAAATCCATTTATCTGGCAGATTGCCGTGTTGAAATGCCAAATTTTGGTAAATTTCTTCAGTCAAACAGGGTTTTGAAGAAACATTGACCTTAGCAATTGATTAACAAATCAATAAACTTGATTAATTATTGATATAAATAAGCCTGACAGCTCTGTTTTGTTAACCACACTAAGAAAATAAATATAAATTTTGAATTAATTCTTAAGAATAATGAATATTTCCAGCTCCAAAATCCATTTATCTGGCAGATTGCCGTGTTGAAATGCCAAATTTTGGTAAATTTCTTCAGTCAAACATGGTTTTGAAGAAACATTGACACTAGCAATTGATTAACAAATCAATAAACTTGAATAATTATTGCAATAAATAAGCCTGGCAGCTCTGTTTTGTTAACCACACTAAGAAAATAAATATAAATTTTGAATTAATTCCAGCTCCAAAATCCATTTATCTGGCAGTTTGCCGTGTTGAAATGCCAAATTTTGGTAAATTTCTTCAGTTAAACAGGGTTTTGAAAAAACATTGACACTAGCAATTGATTAACAAATCAATAAACTTGAATAATTATTGATATAAATAAGCCTGGCAGCTCTGTTTTGTTAATCACACTTAGAAAATAAATATAAATTTTGAATTAATTCTTAAGAATAATGAATATTTCCAGTTCCAAAATCCATTTATCTGGCAGATTGCCGTGTTGAAATGCCAAATTTTGGTAAATTTCTTCAGTCTAACAGGGTTTTGAAGAAACATTGACACTAGCAATTGATTAACAAATCAATAAACTTGATTAATTATTGATATAAATAAGCCTGGCAGCTCTGTTTTGTTAACCACACTAAGAAAATAAATATAAATTTTGAATTAATTCTTAAGAATAATGAATATTTCCAGCTCCAAAATCCATTTATCTGGCAGATTGCCGTGTTGAAATGCCAAATTTTGGTAAATTTCTTCAGTCAAACATGGTTTTGAAGAAACATTGACACTAGCAATTGATTAACAAATCAATAAACTTGATTAATTATTGATATAAATAAGCCTGGGAGCTCTGTTTTGTTAATCACACTAAGAAAATAAATATAAATTTTGAATTAATTCCAGCTCCAAAATCCATTTAAATGGCAGATTGCCGTGTTGAAATGCCAAATTTTGGTAAATTTCTTCAGTCAAACAGGGTTTTGAAGAAACATTGACACTAGCAATTGATTAACAAATCAATAAACTTGAATAATTATTGATATAAATAAGCCTGGCAGCTCTGTTTTGTTAACCACACTAAGAAAGTAAATATAAATTTTGAATTAATTCCAGTTCCAAAATCCATTTATCTGGCAGTTTGCCGTGTTGAAATGCCAAATTTTGGTAAATTTCTTCAGTTAAACAGGGTTTTGAAAAAACATTGACACTAGCAATTGATTAACAAATCAATAAACTTGAATAATTATTGATATAAATAAGCCTGGCAGCTCTGTTTTGTTAATCACACTAAGAAAATAAATATAAATTTTGAATTAATTCTTAAGAATAATGAATATTTCCAGCTCCAAAATCCATTTATCTGGCAGATTGCCGTGTTGAAATGCCAAATTTTGGTAAATTTCTTCAGTCTAACAGGGTTTTGAAGAAACATTGACACTAGCAATTGATTAACAAATCAATAAACTTGAATGATTATTGATATAAATAAGCCTGGCAGCTCTGTTTTGTTAACCACACTAAGAAAATAAATATAAATTTTGAATTAATTCCAGCTCCAAAATCCATTTATCTGGCAGATTGCCGTGTTGAAATGCCAAATTTTGGTAAATTTCTTCAGTCAAACAGGGTTTTGAAAAAACATTGACACTAGCAATTGATTAACAAATCAATAAACTTGATTAATTATTGATATAAATAAGCCTGGCAGCTCTGTTTTGTTAACCACACTAAGAAAATAAATATAAATTTTGAATTAATTCCAGCTCCAAAATCCATTTATCTGGCAGATTGCCGTGTTGAAATGCCAAATTTTGGTAAATTTCTTCAGTCAAACAGGGTTTTGTAGAAACATTGACACTAGCAATTGATTAACAAATCAATAAACTTGAATAATTATTGATATAAATAAGCCTGGCAGCTCTGTTTTGTTAACCACACTAAGAAAATAAATATAAATTTTGAATTAATTCCAGCTCCAAAATCCATTTATCTGGCAGATTGCCGTGTTGAAATGCCAAATTTTGGTAAATTTCTTCAGTCAAACAGGGTTTTGAAAAAACATTGACACTAGCAATTGATTAACAAATCAATAAACTTGAATAATTATAGATATAAATAAGCCTGGCAGCTCTGTTTTGTTAACCACACTAAGAAAATAAATATAAATTTTGAATTAATTCCAGCTCCAAAATCCATTTATCTGGCAGATTGCCGTGTTGAAATACCAAATTTTGGTAAATTTCTTCAGTCAAACAGGGTTTTGAAAAAACATTGACACTAGCAATTGATTAACAAATCAATAAACTTGATTAATTATTGATATAAATAAGCCTGGCAGCTCTGTTTTGTTAACCACACTAAGAAAATAAATATAAATTTTGAATTAATTCCAGCTCCAAAATCCATTTATCTGGCAGATTGCCGTGTTGAAATGCCAAATTTTGGTAAATTTCTTCAGTCAAACAGGGTTTTGAAGAAACATTGACACTAGCAATTGATTAACAAATCAATAAACTTGAATAATTATTGATATAAATAAGCCTGGCAGCTCTGTTTTGTTAACCACACTAATAAAATAAATATAAATTTTGAATTAATTCCAGCTCCAAAATCCATTTATCTGGCAGATTGCCGTGTTGAAATGCCAAATTTTGGTAAATTTCTTCAGTCAAACAGGGTTTTGAAGAAACATTGACCTTAGCAATTGATTAACAAATCAATAAACTTGATTAATTATTGATATAAATAAGCCTGGCAGCTCTGTTTTGTTAACCACACTAAGAAAATAAATATAAATTTTGAATTAATTCCAGCTCCAAAATCCCTTTATCTGGCAGATTGCCGTGTTGAAATGTAAATTTTGGTAAATTTCTTCAGTCAAACAGGGTTTTGAAAAAACATTGACACTAGCAATTGATTAACAAATCAATAAACTTGAATAATTATTGATATAAATAAGCCTGGCAGCTCTGTTTTGTTAATCACACTAAGAAAATAAATATAAATTTTGAATTAATTCTTAAGAATAATGAATATTTCCAGCTCCAAAATCCATTTATCTGGCAGATTGCCGTGTTGAAATGCCAAATTTTGGTAAATTTCTTCAGTCAAACATGGTTTTGAAGAAACATTGACACTAGCAATTGATTAACAAATCAATAAACTTGAATAATTATTGCAATAAATAAGCCTGGCAGCTCTGTTTTGTTAACCACACTAAGAAAATAAATATAAATTTTGAATTAATTCCAGCTCCAAAATCCATTTATCTGGCAGTTTGCCGTGTTGAAATGCCAAATTTTGGTAAATTTCTTCAGTTAAACAGGGTTTTGAAAAAACATTGACACTAGCAATTGATTAACAAATCAATAAACTTGAATAATTATTGATATAAATAAGCCTGGCAGCTCTGTTTTGTTAATCACACTTAGAAAATAAATATAAATTTTGAATTAATTCTTAAGAATAATGAATATTTCCAGTTCCAAAATCCATTTATCTGGCAGATTGCCGTGTTGAAATGCCAAATTTTGGTAAATTTCTTCAGTCTAACAGGGTTTTGAAGAAACATTGACACTAGCAATTGATTAACAAATCAATAAACTTGATTAATTATTGATATAAATAAGCCTGGCAGCTCTGTTTTGTTAACCACACTAAGAAAATAAATATAAATTTTGAATTAATTCTTAAGAATAATGAATATTTCCAGCTCCAAAATCCATTTATCTGGCAGATTGCCGTGTTGAAATGCCAAATTTTGGTAAATTTCTTCAGTCTAACAGGGTTTTGAAGAAACATTGACACTAGCAATTGATTAACAAATCAATAAACTTGATTAATTATTGATATAAATAAGCCTGGCAGCTCTGTTTTGTTAACCGCACTAAGAAAATAAATATAAATTTTGAATTAATTCCAGCTTTAAAATCCATTTATCTGGCAGATTGCCGTGTTGAAATACCAAATTTTGGTAAATTTCTTCAGTCAAACAGGGTTTTGAAAAAACATTGACACTAGCAATTGATTAACAAATCAATAAACTTGAATAATTATTGATATAAATAAGCCTGGCAGCTCTGTTTTGTTAACCGCACTAAGAAAATAAATATAAATTTTGAATTAATTCCAGCTCCAAAATCCATTTATCTGGCAGATTGCCGTGTTGAAATGCCAAATTTTGGTAAATTTCTTCAGTCAAACATGGTTTTGAAGAAACATTGACACTAGCAATTGATTAACAAATCAATAAACTTGATTAATTATTGATATAAATAAGCCTGGCAGCTCTGTTTTGTTAACCACACTAAGAAAGTAAATATAAAATTTGAATTATTTCTTAAGAATAATGAATATTTCCAGCTCCAAAATCCATTTATCTGGCAGATTGCCGTGTTGAAATGCCAAATTTTGGTAAATTTCTTCAGTCAAACATGGTTTTGAAGAAACATTGACACTAGCAATTGATTAACAAATCAATAAACTTGATTAATTATTGATATAAATAAGCCTGGGAGCTCTGTTTTGTTAATCACACTAAGAAAATAAATATAAATTTTGAATTAATTCCAGCTCCAAAATCCATTTAAATGGCAGATTGCCGTGTTGAAATGCCAAATTTTGGTAAATTTCTTCAGTCAAACAGGGTTTTGAAGAAACATTGACACTAGCAATTGATTAACAAATCAATAAACTTGAATAATTATTGATATAAATAAGCCTGGCAGCTCTGTTTTGTTAACCACACTAAGAAAGTAAATATAAATTTTGAATTAATTCCAGTTCCAAAATCCATTTATCTGGCAGTTTGCCGTGTTGAAATGCCAAATTTTGGTAAATTTCTTCAGTTAAACAGGGTTTTGAAAAAACATTGACACTAGCAATTGATTAACAAATCAATAAACTTGAATAATTATTGATATAAATAAGCCTGGCAGCTCTGTTTTGTTAATCACACTAAGAAAATAAATATAAATTTTGAATTAATTCTTAAGAATAATGAATATTTCCAGCTCCAAAATCCATTTATCTGGCAGATTGCCGTGTTGAAATGCCAAATTTTGGTAAATTTCTTCAGTCTAACAGGGTTTTGAAGAAACATTGACACTAGCAATTGATTAACAAATCAATAAACTTGAATGATTATTGATATAAATAAGCCTGGCAGCTCTGTTTTGTTAACCACACTAAGAAAATAAATATAAATTTTGAATTAATTCCAGCTCCAAAATCCATTTATCTGGCAGATTGCCGTGTTGAAATGCCAAATTTTGGTAAATTTCTTCAGTCAAACAGGGTTTTGAAAAAACATTGACACTAGCAATTGATTAACAAATCAATAAACTTGATTAATTATTGATATAAATAAGCCTGGCAGCTCTGTTTTGTTAACCACACTAAGAAAATAAATATAAATTTTGAATTAATTCCAGCTCCAAAATCCATTTATCTGGCAGATTGCCGTGTTGAAATGCCAAATTTTGGTAAATTTCTTCAGTCAAACAGGGTTTTGTAGAAACATTGACACTAGCAATTGATTAACAAATCAATAAACTTGAATAATTATTGATATAAATAAGCCTGGCAGCTCTGTTTTGTTAACCACACTAAGAAAATAAATATAAATTTTGAATTAATTCCAGCTCCAAAATCCATTTATCTGGCAGATTGCCGTGTTGAAATGCCAAATTTTGGTAAATTTCTTCAGTCAAACAGGGTTTTGAAAAAACATTGACACTAGCAATTGATTAACAAATCAATAAACTTGAATAATTATAGATATAAATAAGCCTGGCAGCTCTGTTTTGTTAACCACACTAAGAAAATAAATATAAATTTTGAATTAATTCCAGCTCCAAAATCCATTTATCTGGCAGATTGCCGTGTTGAAATACCAAATTTTGGTAAATTTCTTCAGTCAAACAGGGTTTTGAAAAAACATTGACACTAGCAATTGATTAACAAATCAATAAACTTGATTAATTATTGATATAAATAAGCCTGGCAGCTCTGTTTTGTTAACCACACTAAGAAAATAAATATAAATTTTGAATTAATTCCAGCTCCAAAATCCATTTATCTGACAGATTGCCGTGTTGAAATGCCAAATTTTGGTAAATTTCTTCAGTCAAACAGGGTTTTGAAGAAACATTGACACTAGCAATTGATTAACAAATCAATAAACTTGAATAATTATTGATATAAATAAGCCTGGCAGCTCTGTTTTGTTAACCACACTAATAAAATAAATATAAATTTTGAATTAATTCCAGCTCCAAAATCCATTTATCTGGCAGATTGCCGTGTTGAAATGCCAAATTTTGGTAAATTTCTTCAGTCAAACAGGGTTTTGAAGAAACATTGACCTTAGCAATTGATTAACAAATCAATAAACTTGATTAATTATTGATATAAATAAGCCTGGCAGCTCTGTTTTGTTAACCACACTAAGAAAATAAATATAAATTTTGAATTAATTCCAGCTCCAAAATCCCTTTATCTGGCAGATTGCCGTGTTGAAATGTAAATTTTGGTAAATTTCTTCAGTCAAACAGGGTTTTGAAAAAACATTGACACTAGCAATTGATTAACAAATCAATAAACTTGAATAATTATTGATATAAATAAGCCTGGCAGCTCTGTTTTGTTAATCACACTAAGAAAATAAATATAAATTTTGAATTAATTCTTAAGAATAATGAATATTTCCAGCTCCAAAATCCATTTATCTGGCAGATTGCCGTGTTGAAATGCCAAATTTTGGTAAATTTCTTCAGTCAAACATGGTTTTGAAGAAACATTGACACTAGCAATTGATTAACAAATCAATAAACTTGAATAATTATTGCAATAAATAAGCCTGGCAGCTCTGTTTTGTTAACCACACTAAGAAAATAAATATAAATTTTGAATTAATTCCCGCTCCAAAATCCATTTATCTGGCAGTTTGCCGTGTTGAAATGCCAAATTTTGGTAAATTTCTTCAGTTAAACAGGGTTTTGAAAAAACATTGACACTAGCAATTGATTAACAAATCAATAAACTTGAATAATTATTGATATAAATAAGCCTGGCAGCTCTGTTTTGTTAATCACACTTAGAAAATAAATATAAATTTTGAATTAATTCTTAAGAATAATGAATATTTCCAGTTCCAAAATCCATTTATCTGGCAGATTGCCGTGTTGAAATGCCAAATTTTGGTAAATTTCTTCAGTCTAACAGGGTTTTGAAGAAACATTGACACTAGCAATTGATTAACAAATCAATAAACTTGATTAATTATTGATATAAATAAGCCTGGCAGCTCTGTTTTGTTAACCACACTAAGAAAATAAATATAAATTTTGAATTAATTCTTAAGAATAATGAATATTTCCAGCTCCAAAATCCATTTATCTGGCAGATTGCCGTGTTGAAATGCCAAATTTTGGTAAATTTCTTCAGTCTAACAGGGTTTTGAAGAAACATTGACACTAGCAATTGATTAACAAATCAATAAACTTGATTAATTATTGATATAAATAAGCCTGGCAGCTCCGTTTTGTTAACCACACTAAGAAAATAAATATAAATTTTGAATTAATTCCAGCTCCAAAATCCATTTATCTGGCAGATTGCCGTGTTGAAATACCAAATTTTGGTAAATTTCTTCAGTCAAACAGGGTTTTGAAAAAACATTGACACTAGCAATTGATTAACAAATCAATAAACTTGAATAATTATTGATATAAATAAGCCTGGCAGCTCTGTTTTGTTAACCGCACTAAGAAAATAAATATAAATTTTGAATTAATTCCAGCTCCAAAATCCATTTATCTGGCAGATTGCCGTGTTGAAATGCCAAATTTTGGTAAATTTCTTCAGTCAAACATGGTTTTGAAGAAACATTGACACTAGCAATTGATTAACAAATCAATAAACTTGATTAATTATTGATATAAATAAGCCTGGCAGCTCCGTTTTGTTAACCACACTAAGAAAATAAATATAAATTTTGAATTAATTCCAGCTCCAAAATCCATTTATCTGGCAGATTGCCGTGTTGAAATACCAAATTTTGGTAAATTTCTTCAGTCAAACAGGGTTTTGAAAAAACATTGACACTAGCAATTGATTAACAAATCAATAAACTTGATTAATTATTGATATAAATAAGCCTGGCAGCTCTGTTTTGTTAACCACACTAAGAAAATAAATATAAATTTTGAATTAATTCCAGCTCCAAAATCCATTTATCTGGCAGATTGCCGTGTTGAAATGCCAAATTTTGGTAAATTTCTTCAGTCAAACAGGGTTTTGAAGAAACATTGACACTAGCAATTGATTAACAAATCAATAAACTTGAATAATTATTGATATAAATAAGCCTGGCAGCTCTGTTTTGTTAACCACACTAATAAAATAAATATAAATTTTGAATTAATTCCAGCTCCAAAATCCATTTATCTGGCAGATTGCCGTGTTGAAATGCCAAATTTTGGTAAATTTCTTCAGTCAAACAGGGTTTTGAAGAAACATTGACCTTAGCAATTGATTAACAAATCAATAAACTTGATTAATTATTGATATAAATAAGCCTGGCAGCTCTGTTTTGTTAACCACACTAAGAAAATAAATATAAATTTTGAATTAATTCCAGCTCCAAAATCCCTTTATCTGGCAGATTGCCGTGTTGAAATGTAAATTTTGGTAAATTTCTTCAGTCAAACAGGGTTTTGAAAAAACATTGACACTAGCAATTGATTAACAAATCAATAAACTTGAATAATTATTGATATAAATAAGCCTGGCAGCTCTGTTTTGTTAATCACACTAAGAAAATAAATATAAATTTTGAATTAATTCTTAAGAATAATGAATATTTCCAGCTCCAAAATCCATTTATCTGGCAGATTGCCGTGTTGAAATGCCAAATTTTGGTAAATTTCTTCAGTCAAACATGGTTTTGAAGAAACATTGACACTAGCAATTGATTAACAAATCAATAAACTTGAATAATTATTGCAATAAATAAGCCTGGCAGCTCTGTTTTGTTAACCACACTAAGAAAATAAATATAAATTTTGAATTAATTCCCGCTCCAAAATCCATTTATCTGGCAGTTTGCCGTGTTGAAATGCCAAATTTTGGTAAATTTCTTCAGTTAAACAGGGTTTTGAAAAAACATTGACACTAGCAATTGATTAACAAATCAATAAACTTGAATAATTATTGATATAAATAAGCCTGGCAGCTCTGTTTTGTTAATCACACTTAGAAAATAAATATAAATTTTGAATTAATTCTTAAGAATAATGAATATTTCCAGTTCCAAAATCCATTTATCTGGCAGATTGCCGTGTTGAAATGCCAAATTTTGGTAAATTTCTTCAGTCTAACAGGGTTTTGAAGAAACATTGACACTAGCAATTGATTAACAAATCAATAAACTTGATTAATTATTGATATAAATAAGCCTGGCAGCTCTGTTTTGTTAACCACACTAAGAAAATAAATATAAATTTTGAATTAATTCTTAAGAATAATGAATATTTCCAGCTCCAAAATCCATTTATCTGGCAGATTGCCGTGTTGAAATGCCAAATTTTGGTAAATTTCTTCAGTCTAACAGGGTTTTGAAGAAACATTGACACTAGCAATTGATTAACAAATCAATAAACTTGATTAATTATTGATATAAATAAGCCTGGCAGCTCCGTTTTGTTAACCACACTAAGAAAATAAATATAAATTTTGAATTAATTCCAGCTCCAAAATCCATTTATCTGGCAGATTGCCGTGTTGAAATACCAAATTTTGGTAAATTTCTTCAGTCAAACAGGGTTTTGAAAAAACATTGACACTAGCAATTGATTAACAAATCAATAAACTTGAATAATTATTGATATAAATAAGCCTGGCAGCTCTGTTTTGTTAACCGCACTAAGAAAATAAATATAAATTTTGAATTAATTCCAGCTCCAAAATCCATTTATCTGGCAGATTGCCGTGTTGAAATGCCAAATTTTGGTAAATTTCTTCAGTCAAACATGGTTTTGAAGAAACATTGACACTAGCAATTGATTAACAAATCAATAAACTTGATTAATTATTGATATAAATAAGCCTGGCAGCTCTGTTTTGTTAACCACACTAAGAAAATAAATATAAAATTTGAATTAATTCCAGCTCCAAAATCCATTTATCTGGCAGATTGCCGTGTTGAAATGCCAAATTTTGGTAAATTTCTTCAGTCAAACAGGGTTTTGAATAAACATTGACACTAGCAATTGATTAACAAATCAATAAACTTGATTAATTATTGATATAAATAAGCCTGGCAGCTCTGTTTTGTTAACCGCACTAAGAAAATAAATATAAATTTTGAATTAATTCCAGCTCCAAAATCCATTTATCTGGCAGATTGCCGTGTTGAAATGCCAAATTTTGGTAAATTTCTTCAGTCAAACAGGGTTTTGAAAAAACATTGACACTAGCAATTGATTAACAAATCAATAAACTTGAATAATTATTGATATAAATAAGCCTGGCAGCTCTGTTTTGTTAACCACACTAAGAAAATAAATATAAATTTTGAATTAATTCCAGCTCCAAAATCCATTTATCTGGCAGATTGCCGTGTTGAAATGCCAAATTTTGGTAAATTTCTTCAGTCAAACAGGGTTTTGAAGAAACATTGACACTAGCAATTGATTAACAAATCAATAAACTTGAATAATTATTGATATAAATAAGCCTGGCAGCTCTGTTTTGTTAACCACACTAAGAAAATAAATATAAATTTTGAATTAATTCCAGCTCCAAAATCCATTTATCTGGCAGATTGCCGTGTTGAAATGCCAAATTTTGGTAAATTTCTTCAGTCAAACAGGGTTTTGAAGAAACATTGACACTAGCAATTGATTAACAAATCAATAAACTTGATTAATTATTGATATAAATAAGCCTGGCAGCTCTGTTTTGTTAACCACACTAAGAAAATAAATATAAATTTTGAATTAATTCCAGCTCCAAAATCCATTTATCTGGCAGATTGCCGTGTTGAAATGCCAAATTTTGGTAAATTACTTCAGTCAAACAGTGTTTTGAAGAAACATTGACACTAGCAATTGATTAACAAATCAATAAACTTGAATAATTATTGATATAAATAAGCCTGGCAGCTCTGTTTTGTTAACCACACTAAGAAAATAAATATAAATTTTGAATTAATTCCAGCTCCAAAATCCATTTATCTGGCAGATTGCCGTGTTGAAATGCCAAATTTTGGTAAATTTCTTCAGTCAAACAGGGTTTTGAAAAAACATTGACACTAGCAATTGATTAACAAATCAATAAACTTGAATAATTATTGATATAAATAAGCCTGGCAGCTCTGTTTTGTTAACCACACTAAGAAAGTAAATATAAATTTTGAATTAATTCTTAAGAATAATGAATATTTCCAGCTCCAAAATGCATTTATCTGGCAGATTGCCGTGTTGAAATGCCAAATTTTGGTAAATTTCTTCAGTCTAACAGGGTTTTGAAGAAACATTGACACTAGCAATTGATTAACAAATCAATAAACTTGATTAATTATTGATATAAATAAGCCTGGCAGCTCTGTTTTGTTAACCACACTAAGAAAATAAATATAAATTTTGAATTAATTCTTAAGAATAATGAATATTTCCAGCTCCAAAATCCATTTATCTGGCAGATTGCCGTGTTGAAATGCCAAATTTTGGTAAATTTCTTCAGTCAAACAGGGTTTTGAAGAAACATTGACATTAGCAATTGATTAACAAATCAATAAACTTGATTAATTATTGATATAAATAAGCCTGGCAGCTCTGTTTTGTTAACCACACTAAGAAAATAAATATAAATTTTGAATTAATTCCAGCTCCAAAATCAATTTATCTGGCTGATTGCCGTGTTGAAATGCCAAATTTTGGTAAATTTCTTCAGTCAAACAGGGTTTTGAAGAAACATTGACATTAGCAATTGATTAACAAATCAATAAACTTGATTAATTATTGATATAAATAAGCCTGGCAGCTCTGTTTTGTTAACCACACTAAGAAAATAAATATAAATTTTGAATTAATTCCAGCTCCAAAATCAATTTATCTGGCTGATTGCCGTGTTGAAATGCCAAATTTTGGTAAATTTCTTCAGTCAAACATGGTTTTGAAGAAACATTGACACTAGCAATTAATTAACAAATCAATAAACTTGAATAATTATTGCAATAAATAAGCCTGGCAGCTCTGTTTTGTTAACCACACTAAGAAAATAAATATAAATTTTGAATTAATTCCAGCTCCAAAATCCATTTATCTGGCAGATTGCCGTGTTGAAATGCCAAATTTTGGTAAATTTCTTCAGTCAAACAGGGTTTTGAAAAAACATTGACACTAGCAATTGATTAACAAATCAATAAACTTGATTAATTATTGATATAAATAAGCCTGGCAGCTCTGTTTTGTTAACCACACTAAGAAAATAAATATAAATTTTGAATTAATTCCAGCCCCAAAATCCATTTATCTGGCAGATTGCCGTGTTGAAATGCCAAATTTTGGTAAATTTCTTCAGTCAAACAGGGTTTTGAAGAAACATTGACACTAGCAATTGATTAACAAATCAATAAACTTGATTAATTATTGATATAATTAAGCCTGGCAGCTCTGTTTTGTTAACCACACTAAGAAAATAAATATAAATTTTGAATTAATTCCAGCTCCAAAATCCATTTATCTGGCAGATTGCCGTGTTGAAATGCCAAATTTTGGTAAATTTCTTCAGTCAAACAGGGTTTTGAAGAAACATTGACACTAGCAATTGATTAACAAATCAATAAACTTGATTAATTATTGATATAAATAAGCCTGGCAGCTCTGTTTTGTTAACCACACTAAGAAAGTAAATATAAATTTTGAATTAATTCTTAAGAATAATGAATATTTCCAGCTCCAAAATGCATTTATCTGGCAGATTGCCGTGTTGAAATGCCAAATTTTGGTAAATTTCTTCAGTCTAACAGGGTTTTGAAGAAACATTGACACTAGCAATTGATTAACAAATCAATAAACTTGATTAATTATTGATATAAATAAGCCTGGCAGCTCTGTTTTGTTAACCACACTAAGAAAATAAATATAAATTTTGAATTAATTCCAGCTCCAAAATCAATTTATCTGGCTGATTGCCGTGTTGAAATGCCAAATTTTGGTAAATTTCTTCAGTCAAACATGGTTTTGAAGAAACATTGACACTAGCAATTGATTAACAAATCAATAAACTTGATTAATTATTGATATAAATAAGCCTGGCAGCTCTGTTTTGTTAATCACACTAAGAAAATAAATATAAATTTTGAATTAATTCCAGCTCCAAAATCCATTTATCTGGCGGATTGCCGTGTTGAAATGCCAAATTTTGGTAAATTTCTTCAGTCAAACAGGGTTTTGAAGAAACATTGACATTAGCAATTGATTAACAAATCAATAAACTTGATTAATTATTGATATAAATAAGCCGGGCAGCTCTGTTTTGTTAACCACACTAAGAAAATAAATATAAATTTTGAATTAATTCCAGCTCCAAAATCAATTTATCTGGCTGATTGCCGTGTTGAAATGCCAAATTTTGGTAAATTTCTTCAGTCAAACATGGTTTTGAAGAAACATTGACACTAGCAATTGATTAACAAATCAATAAACTTGATTAATTATTGATATAAATAAGCCTGGCAGCTCTGTTTTGTTAATCACACTAAGAAAATAAATATAAATTTTGAATTAATTCCAGCTCCAAAATCCATTTATCTGGCGGATTGCCGTGTTGAAATGCCAAATTTTGGTAAATTTCTTCAGTCAAACAGGGTTTTGAAGAAACATTGACATTAGCAATTGATTAACAAATCAATAAACTTGATTAATTATTGATATAAATAAGCCTGGCAGCTCTGTTTTGTTAACCTCACTAAGAAAATAAATATAAATTTTGAATTAATTCCAGCTCCAAAATCAATTTATCTGGCTGATTGCCGTGTTGAAATGCCAAATTTTGGTAAATTTCTTCAGTCAAACATGGTTTTGAAGAAACATTGACACTAGCAATTAATTAACAAATCAATAAACTTGAATAATTATTGCAATAAATAAGCCTGGCAGCTCTGTTTTGTTAACCACACTAAGAAAATAAATATAAATTTTGAATTAATTCCAGCTCCAAAATCCATTTATCTGGCAGATTGCCGTGTTGAAATGCCAAATTTTGGTAAATTTCTTCAGTCAAACAGGGTTTTGAAAAAACATTGACACTAGCAATTGATTAACAAATCAATAAACTTGATTAATTATTGATATAAATAAGCCTGGCAGCTCTGTTTTGTTAACCACACTAAGAAAATAAATATAAATTTTGAATTAATTCCAGCCCCAAAATCCATTTATCTGGCAGATTGCCGTGTTGAAATGCCAAATTTTGGTAAATTTCTTCAGTCAAACAGGGTTTTGAAGAAACATTGACACTAGCAATTGATTAACAAATCAATAAACTTGAATAATTATTGATATAAATAAGCCTGGCAGCTCTGTTTTGTTAACCACACTAAGAAAATAAATATAAATTTTGAATTAATTCCAGCTCCAAAATCCATTTATCTGGCAGATTGCCGTGTTGAAATGCCAAATTTTGGTAAATTTCTTCAGTCAAACAGGGTTTTGAAAAAGAATTGACACTAGCAATTGATTAACAAATCAATAAACTTGAATAATTATTGATATAAATAAGCCTGGCAGCTCTGTTTTGTTAACCACACTAAGAAAGTAAATATAAATTTTGAATTAATTCTTAAGAATAATGAATATTTCCAGCTCCAAAATGCATTTATCTGGCAGATTGCCGTGTTGAAATGCCAAATTTTGGTAAATTTCTTCAGTCAAACAGGGTTTTGAAGAAACATTGACATTAGCAATTGATTAACAAATCAATAAACTTGATTAATTATTGATATAAATAAGCCTGGCAGCTCTGTTTTGTTAACCACACTAAGAAAATAAATATAAATTTTGAATTAATTCCAGCTCCAAAATCAATTTATCTGGCTGATTGCCGTGTTGAAATGCCAAATTTTGGTAAATTTCTTCAGTCAAACATGGTTTTGAAGAAACATTGACACTAGCAATTGATTAACAAATCAATAAACTTGAATAATTATTGCAATAAATAAGCCTGGCAGCTCTGTTTTGTTAACCACACTAAGAAAAAATATATAAATTTTGAATTAATTCCTGCTCCAAAATCCATTTATTTGGCAGATTGCCGTGTTGAAATGCCAAATTTTGGTAAATTTCTTCAGTCAAACAGGGTTTTGAAGAAACATTGACACTAGCAATTGATTAACAAATCAATAAACTTGAATAATTATTGATATAAATAAGCCTGGCAGCTCTGTTTTGTTAACCACACTAAGAAAATAAATATAAATTTTGAATTAATTCCAGCTCCAAAATCCATTTATCTGGCAGATTGCCGTTTTGAAATGCCAAATTTTGGTAAATTTCTTCAGTCAAACAGGGTTTTGAAAAAACATTGACACTAGCAATTGATTAACAAATCAATAAACTTGAATAATTATTGATATAAATAAGCCTGGCAGCTCTGTTTTGTTAACCACACTAAGAAAGTAAATATAAATTTTGAATTAATTCTTAAGAATAATGAATATTTCCAGCTCCAAAAGCATTTATCTGACAGATTGCCGTGTTGAAATGCCAAATTTTGGTAAATTTCTTCAGTCAAACAGGGTTTTGAAAAAACATTGACACTAGCAATTGATTAACAAATCAATAAACTTGATTAATTATTGATATAAATAAGCATGGCAGCTCTGTTTTGTTAACCACACTAAGAAAATAAATATAAATTTTGAATTAATTCCAGCCCCAAAATCCATTTATCTGGCAGATTGCCGTGTTGAAATGCCAAATTTTGGTAAATTTCTTCAGTCAAACAGGGTTTTGAAGAAACATTGACACTAGCAATTGATTAACAAATCAATAAACTTGAATAATTATTGATATAAATAAGCCTGGCAGCTCTGTTTTGTTAACCACACTAAGAAAGTAAATATAAATTTTGAATTAATTCTTAAGAATAATGAATATTTCCAGCTCCAAAATGCATTTATCTGACAGATTGCCGTGTTGAAATGCCAAATTTTGGTAAATTTCTTCAGTCAAACAGGGTTTTGAAAAAACATTGACACTAGCAATTGATTAACAAATCAATAAACTTGATTAATTATTGATATAAATAAGCATGGCAGCTCTGTTTTGTTAACCACACTAAGAAAATAAATATAAATTTTGAATTAATTCCAGCCCCAAAATCCATTTATCTGGCAGATTGCCGTGTTGAAATGCCAAATTTTGGTAAATTTCTTCAGTCAAACAGGGTTTTGAAGAAACATTGACACTAGCAATTGATTAACAAATCAATAAACTTGAATAATTATTGATATAAATAAGCCTGGCAGCTCTGTTTTGTTAACCACACTAAGAAAATAAATATAAATTTTGAATTAATTCCAGCTCCAAAATCCATTTATCTGGCAGATTGCCGTGTTGAAATGCCAAATTTTGGTAAATTTCTTCAGTCAAACAGGGTTTTGAAAAAGAATTGACACTAGCAATTGATTAACAAATCAATAAACTTGAATAATTATTGATATAAATAAGCCTGGCAGCTCTGTTTTGTTAACCACACTAAGAAAGTAAATATAAATTTTGAATTAATTCTTAAGAATAATGAATATTTCCAGCTCCAAAATTCAATTGCAAGTGTCAATGTTTCTTCAAAACCCTGTTTGAGTGAAGAAATTTACCAAAATTTGGCATTTCAACACGGCAATCTGCCAGATAAATGGATTTTGGAACGGGAAATATTCTTCATTCTTAAGAATTAATTTAAAATTTATCTCGATTTTCTTAGTGTGGTTAACATAAAAGAGCTGCCAGGCTTATTTATATCAATAATTATTCAAGTTTATTGATTTGTTAATCAATTGCTTGTGTCAATTTTACTTCAAAACCCTGTTTGACTAACGCATTTTTTCAAAATTTGGCATTTCAACACGGCAATCTGCCAGATAAATGGATTTTGGAGCTGGAAATATTCTTCATTCTTAAGAATTAATTCAAAATTTATCTCGATTTTCTTAGTGTGGTTAACATAACAGAGCTGCCAGGCTTATTTATATCAATAATTATTCAAGTTTATTGATTTGATAATCAATTGCAAGTGTCAATGTTTCTTCAAAACCCTGTTTGAGTAAAGAAATTTACCAAAATTTGGCATTTCAACACGGCAATCTGCCAGATAAATGGATTTTGGAACTGGAAATATTCTTCATTCTTAAGAATTAATTTAAAATTTATCTCGATTTTCTTAGTGTGGTTAACATAAAAGAGCTGCCAGGCTTATTTATATCAATAAATATTCAAGTTTATTGATTTGTTAATCAATTGCTTGTGTCAATTTTACTTCAAAACCCTGTTTGACTAACGCATTTTTTCAAAATTTGGCATTTCAACACGGCAATCTGCCAGATAAATGGATTTTGGACCTGGAAATATTCTTCATTCTTAAGAATTAATTCAAAATTTATCTCGATTTTCTTAGTGTGGATAACATAACAGAACTGCCAGGCTTATTTATATCAATAATTATTCAAGTTTATTGATTTGATAATCAATTGCAAGTGTAAATGTTTCTTCAAAACCCTGTTAGAGTGAAGCAATTTACGAAAATTTGGCATTTCAACACGGCAATCTGCCTGATAAATGGATATTGGACTGGAAATATTCTTCATTCTTAAGAATTAATTCAAAATTTATCTCGATTTTCTTAGTGTGGTTAACATAACATAGCTGCCAGGCTTATTTATATCAATAATTATTTAAGTTTATTGATTTGATAATCAATTGCTTGTGTTGATTTTACTTCAAAACCCTGTTTGACTAACGCATTTTATCAAAATTTGGCATTTCAACACGGCAATCTGCCAGATAAATGGATTTTGGAGCTGGAAATATTCTTCATTCTTAAGAATTAATTCAAAATTTATCTCGATTTTCTTAGTGTGGTTAACATAAAAGAGCTGCCAGGTTTATTTATATCAATAATTATTTAAGTTTATTGTTTTGTTAATCAATTGCTAGTGTCGATTTTACTTCAAAACCCTGTTTGCGTGAAGATATTTACCAAAATTAGGCATTTCAACACGGCAATCTGCCAGATAAATGGATTTTGGACCTGGAAATATTCTTCATTCTTAAGAATTAATTCAAAATTTATCTCGATTTTCTTAGTGTGGATAACATAACAGAACTGCCAGGCTTATTTATATCAATAATTATTCAAGTTTATTGATTTGATAATCAATTGCAAGTGTAAATGTTTCTTCAAAACCCTGTTAGAGTGAAGCAATTTACCAAAATTTGGCATTTCAACATGGCAATCTGCCAGATAAATGGATTTTGGAACTGGAAATATTCTTCATTCTTAAGAATTAATTTAAAATTTATCTCGATTTTCTTAGTGTGGTTAACATAACATAGCTGCCAGGCTTATTTATATCAATAATTATTTAAGTTTATTGTTTTGTTAATCAATTGCTAGTGTCGATTTTACTTCAAAACCCTGTTTGCGTGAAGAAATTTACCAAAATTTGGCATTGCAACACGGCAATCTGCCAGATAAATGGATTTTGGAACTGGAAATATTCTTCATTCTTAAGAATTAATTCAAAATTTATCTCGATTTTCTTAGTGTGGTTAACATAAAAGAGCTGCCAGGCTTATTTATATCAATAATTATTCAAGTTTATTGATTTGATAATCAATTGCAAGTGTCAATGTTTCTTCAAAACCCTGTTTGAGTGAAGAAATTTACCAAAATTTGGCATTTCAACACGACAATCTGCCAGATAAATGGATTTTGGAACTGGAAATATTCTTCATTCTTAAGAATTAATTCAAAATTTATCTCGATTTTCTTAGTGTGGTTAACATAACAGAACTGCCAGGCTTATTTATATCAATAATTATTCAAGTTTATTGATTTGATAATCAATTGCAAGTGTAAATGTTTCTTCAAAACCCTGTTAGAGTGAAGCAATTTACGAAAATTTGGCATTTCAACACGGCAATCTGCCTGATAAATGGATATTGGACTGGAAATATTCTTCATTCTTAAGAATTAATTCAAAATTTATCTCGATTTTCTTAGTGTGGTTAACATAACATAGCTGCCAGGCTTATTTATATCAATAATTATTTAAGTTTATTGATTTGATAATCAATTGCTTGTGTTGATTTTACTTCAAAACCCTGTTTGACTAACGCATTTTATCAAAATTTGGCATTTCAACACGGCAATCTGCCAGATAAATGGATTTTGGAGCTGGAAATATTCTTCATTCTTAAGAATTAATTAAAAATTTATCTCGATTTTCTTAGTGTGGTTAACATAAAAGAGCTGCCAGGTTTATTTATATCAATAATTATTTAAGTTTATTGTTTTGTTAATCAATTGCTAGTGTCGATTTTACTTCAAAACCCTGTTTGCGTGAAAATATTTACCAAAATTAGGCATTTCAACACGGCAATCTGCCAGATAAATGGATTTTGGAACTGGAAATATTCTTCATTCTTAAGAATTAATTCAAAATTTATCTCGATTTTCTTAGTGTGGTTAACATAAAAGAGCTGCCAGGCTAATTTATATCAATAATTATTCAAGTTTATTGATTTGATAATCAATTGCAAGTGTAAATGTTTCTCAAAACCCTGTTAGAGTGAAGCAATTTACGAAAATTTGGCATTTCAACACGGCAATCTGCCTGATAAATGGATATTGGACTGGAAATATTCTTCATTCTTAAGAATTAATTCAAAATTTATCTCGATTTTCTTAGTGTGGTTAACATAACATAGCTGCCAGGCTTATTTATATCAATAATTATTTAAGTTTATTGATTTGATAATCAATTGCTTGTGTTGATTTTACTTCAAAACCCTGTTTGACTAACGCATTTTATCGAAATTTGGCATTTCAACACGGCAATCTGCCAGATAAATGGATTTTGGAGCTGGAAATATTCTTCATTCTTAAGAATTAATTCAAAATTTATCTCGATTTTCTTAGTGTGGTTAACATAAAAGAGCTGCCAGGTTTATTTATATCAATAATTATTCAAGTTTATTGATTTGATAATCAATTGCAAGTGTCAATGTTTCTTCAAAACCATGTTTGAGTGAAGAAATTTACCAAAATTTGGCATTTCAACATGGCAATCTGCCAGATAAATGGATTTTGGAACTGGAAATATTCTTCATTCTTAAGAATTAATTTAAAATTTATCTCGATTTTCTTAGTGTGGTTAACATAACATAGCTGCCAGGCTTATTTATATCAATAATTATTTAAGTTTATTGTTTTGTTAATCAATTGCTAGTGTCGATTTTACTTCAAAACCCTGTTTGCGTGAAGATATTTACCAAAATTTGGCATTTCAACACGGCAATCTGCCAGATAAATGGATTTTGGAACTGGAAATATTCTTCATTCTTAAGAATTAATTCAAAATTTATCTCGATTTTCTTAGTGTGGTTAACATAAAAGAGCTGCCAGGCTTATTTATATCAATAATTATTCAAGTTTATTGATTTGATAATCAATTGCAAGTGTCAATGTTTCTTCAAAACCCTGTTTGAGTGAAGAAATTTACCAAAATTTGGCATTTCAACACGACAATCTGCCAGATAAATGGATTTTGGAACTGGAAATATTCTTCATTCTTAAGAATTAATTCAAAATTTATCTCGATTTTCTTAGTGTGGATAACATAACAGAACTGCCAGGCTTATTTATATCAATAATTATTCAAGTTTATTGATTTGATAATCAATTGCAAGTGTAAATGTTTCTTCAAAACCCTGTTAGAGTGAAGCAATTTACCAAAATTTGGCATTTCAACATGGCAATCTGCCAGATAAATGGATTTTGGAACTGGAAATATTCTTCATTCTTAAGAATTAATTTAAAATTTATCTCGATTTTCTTAGTGTGGTTAACATAACATAGCTGCCAGGCTTATTTATATCAATAATTATTTAAGTTTATTGTTTTGTTAATCAATTGCTAGTGTCGATTTTACTTCAAAACCCTGTTTGCGTGAAGAAATTTACCAAAATTTGGCATTTCAACACGGCAATCTGCCAGATAAATGGATTTTGGAACTGGAAATATTCTTCATTCTTAAGAATTAATTCAAAATTTATCTCGATTTTCTTAGTGTGGTTAACATAAAAGAGCTGCCAGGCTTATTTATATCAATAATTATTGAAGTTTATTGATTTGATAATCAATTGCAAGTGTCAATGTTTCTTCAAAACCCTGTTTGAGTGAAGAAATTTACCAAAATTTGGCATTGCAACACGGCAATCTGCCAGATAAATGGATTTTGGAACTGGAAATATTCTTCATTCTTAAGAATTAATTCAAAATTTATCTCGATTTTCTTAGTGTGGTTAACATAAAAGAGCTGCCAGGCTTATTTATATCAATAAATATTCAAGTTTATTGATTTGATAATCAATTGCAAGTGTCAATGTTTCTTCAAAACCCTGTTTGAGTGAAGAAATTTACCAAAATTTGGCATTTCAACACGACAATCTGCCAGATAAATGGATTTTGGAACTGGAAATATTCTTCATTCTTAAGAATTAATTAAAAATTTATCTCGATTTTCTTAGTGTAGTTAACATAAAAGTGTTGCCAGTTTAATTAAATCTTTAATCACTTAGGTTTATTTTTTTGTTATCAAAATATAAGTGTCGTTCTTACTTTTAAGCTTAATTGACCGAGGCGACTAACTAAAAATATTAATTTCCTTTATGAATTCCGTAAGTTTTTTTTGCTGTTGGAAATCCGCCAAAATCTTCCTTCTTAGGCAGATCAACTGGTTATAAAACTGAAAAAGTTAAGATAATTATGGAGTGTGACTAATATAACATAGCTGCCAGGCTTATTTATATCAATAATTATTTAAGTTTATTGTTTTGTTAATCAATTGCTTGTGTCGATTTTACTTCAAAACCCGGTTTGACTAACGCATTTTATCAAAATTTAGCATTTCAACACGGCAATCTACCAGATAAATGGATTTTGGAGATGGAAATATTCTTCATTCTTAAGAATTAATTCAAAATTTATCTCGATTTTCTTAGTGTGGTTAACATAACATAGCTGCCAGGCTTATTTATATCAATAATTATTTAAGTTTATTGATTTGATAATCAATTGCTTGTGTTGATTTTACTTCAAAACCCTGTTTGACTAACGCATTTTATCAAAATTTGGCATTTCAACACGGCAATCTGCCAGATAAATGGATTTTGGAGCTGGAAATATTCTTCATTCTTAAGAATTAATTCAAAATTTATCTCGATTTTCTTAGTGTGGTTAACATAAAAGAGCTGCCAGGTTTATTTATATCAATAATTATTCAAGTTTATTGATTTGATACTCAATTGCAAGTGTCAATGTTTCTTCAAAACCATGTTTGAGTGAAGAAATTTACCAAAATTTGGCATTTCAACATGGCAATCTGCCAGATAAATGGATTTTGGAACTGGAAATATTCTTCATTCTTAAGAATTAATTTAAAATTTATCTCGATTTTCTTAGTGTGGTTAACATAACATAGCTGCCAGGCTTATTTATATCAATAATTATTTAAGTTTATTGTTTTGTTAATCAATTGCTAGTGTCGATTTTACTTCAAAACCCTGTTTGCGTGAAGATATTTACCAAAATTTGGCATTTCAACACGGCAATCTGCCAGATAAATGGATTTTGGAACTGGAAATATTCTTCATTCTTAAGAATTAATTCAAAATTTATCTCGATTTTCTTAGTGTGGTTAACATAAAAGAGCTGCCAGGCTTATTTATATCAATAATTATTCAAGTTTATTGATTTGATAATCAATTGCAAGTGTCAATGTTTCTTCAAAACCCTGTTTGAGTGAAGAAATTTACCAAAATTTGGCATTGCAACACGGCAATCTGCCAGATAAATGGATTTTGGAACTGGAAATATTCTTCATTCTTAAGAATTAATTCAAAATTTATCTCGATTTTCTTAGTGTGGTTAACATATAAGAGCTGCCAGGCTTATTTATATCAATAATTATTCAAGTTTATTGATTTGATAATCAATTGCAAGTGTCAATGTTTCTTCAAAACCCTGTTTGAGTGAAGAAATTTACCAAAATTTGGCATTTCAACACGACAATCTGCCAGATAAATGGATTTTGGAACTGGAAATATTCTTCATTCTTAAGAATTAATTAAAAATTTATCTCGATTTTCTTAGTGTAGTTAACATAAAAGTGTTGCCAGTTTAATTAAATCTTTAATCACTTAGGTTTATTTTTTTTGTTATCAAAATATAAGTGTCGTTCTTACTTTTAAGCTTAATTGACCGAGGCGACTAACTAAAAATATTAATTTCCTTTATGAATTCCGTAAGTTTTTTTTGCTGTTGGAAATCCGCCAAAATCTTCCTTCTTAGGCAGATCAACTGGTTATAAAACTGAAAAAGTTAAGATAATTATGGAGTGTGACTAATATAACATAGCTGCCCGGCTTATTTATATCAATAATTATTTAAGTTTATTGTTTTGTTAATCAATTGCTTGTGTCGATTTTACTTCAAAACCCGGTTTGACTAACGCATTTTATCAAAATTTAGCATTTCAACACGGCAATCTACCAGATAAATGGATTTTGGAGATGGAAATATTCTTCATTCTTAAGAATTAATTTAAAATTTATCTCGATTTTCTTAGTGTGGTTAACATAACAGAGCTGCCAGGTTTATTTATATCAATAATTATTCAAGTTTATTGATTTGTTAATCAATTGCTTGTGTCGATTTTACTTCAAAACCCTGTTTGACTAACGCATTTTATCAAAATTTGGCATTTCAACACGGCAATCTGCCAGATAAATGGATTTTGGAGCTGGAAATATTCTTCATTCTTAAGAATTAATTCAAAATTTATCTCGATTTTCTTAGTGTGGATAACATAACAGAACTGCCAGGCTTATTTATATCAATAATTATTCAAGTTTATTGATTTGATAATCAATTGCAAGTGTAAATGTTTCTTCAAAACCCTGTTAGAGTGAAGCAATTTACGAAAATTTGGCATTTCAACACGGCAATCTGCCTGATAAATGGATATTGGACTGGAAATATTCTTCATTCTTAAGAATTAATTCAAAATTTATCTCGATTTTCTTAGTGTGGTTAACATAACATAGCTGCCAGGCTTATTTATATCAATAATTATTTAAGTTTATTGATTTGATAATCAATTGCTTGTGTTGATTTTACTTCAAAACCCTGTTTGACTAACGCATTTTATCAAAATTTGGCATTTCAACACGGCAATCTGCCAGATAAATGGATTTTGGAGCTGGAAATATTCTTCATTCTTAAGAATTAATTCAAAATTTATCTCGATTTTCTTAGTGTGGTTAACATAAAAGAGCTGCCAGGTTTATTTATATCAATAATTATTAGAGTTTATTGATTTGATAATCAATTGCAAGTGTCAATGTTTCTTCAAAACCCTGTTTGAGTGAAGAAATTTACCAAAATTTGGCATTTCAACATGGCAATCTGCCAGATAAATGGATTTTGGAACTGGAAATATTCTTCATTCTTAAGAATTAATTTAAAATTTATCTCGATTTTCTTAGTGTGGTTAACATAACATAGCTGCCAGGCTTATTTATATCAATAATTATTCAAGTTTATTGATTTGATAATCAATTGCAAGTGTCAATGTTTCTTCAAAACCCTGTTTGAGTGAAGAAATTTACCAAAATTTGGCATTTCAACACGGCAATCTGCCAGATAAATGGATTTTGGAACTGGAAATATTCTTCATTCTTAAGAATTAATTCAAAATTTATCTCGATTTTCTTAGTGTGGTTAACATAAAAGAGCTGCCAGGCTAATTTATATCAATAATTATTCAAGTTTATTGATTTGATAATCAATTGCAAGTGTCAATGTTTCTTCAAAACCCTGTTTGAGTGAAGAAATTTACCAAAATTTGGCATTGCAACACGGCAATCTGCCAGATAAATGGATTTTGGAACTGGAAATATTCTTCATTCTTAAGAATTAATTCAAAATTTATCTCGATTTTCTTAGTGTAGTTAACATAAAAGTGTTGCCAGTTTAATTAAATCTTTAATCACTTAGGTTTATTTTTTTTGTTATCAAAATATAAGTGTCGTTCTTACTTTTAAGCTTAATTGACCGAGGCGACTAACTAAAAATATTAATTTCCTTTATGAATTCCGTAAGTTTTTTTTGCTGTTGGAAATCCGCCAAAATCTTCCTTCTTAGGCAGATCAACTGGTTTTAAAACTGAAAAAGTTAAGATAATTATGGAGTAAGACTAATATAACATAGCTGCCAGGCTTATTTATATCAATAATTATTTAAGTTTATTGATTTGATAATCAATTGCTTGTGTTGATTTTACTTCAAAACCCTGTTTGACTAACGCATTTTATCAAAATTTGGCATTTCAACACGGCAATCTGCCAGATAAATGGATTTTGGAGCTGGAAATATTCTTCATTCTTAAGAATTAATTCAAAATTTATCTCGATTTTCTTAGTGTGGTTAACATAAAAGAGCTGCCAGGTTTATTTATATCAATAATTATTCAAGTTTATTGATTTGATAATCAATTGCAAGTGTCAATGTTTCTTCAAAACCCTGTTTGAGTGAAGAAATTTACCAAAATTTGGCATTTCAACATGGCAATCTGCCAGATAAATGGATTTTGGAACTGGAAATATTCTTCATTCTTAAGAATTAATTTAAAATTTATCTCGATTTTCTTAGTGTGGTTAACAAAACATAGCTGCCAGGCTTATTTATATCAATAATTATTCAAGTTTATTGATTTGTTAATCAATTGCTTGTGTCAATTTTACTTCAAAACCCTGTTTGACTAACGCATTTTTTCAAAATTTGGCATTTCAACACGGCAATCTGCCAGATAAATGGATTTTGGAGCTGGAAATATTCTTCATTCTTAAGAATTAATTCAAAATTTATCTCGATTTCCTTAGTGTGGATAACATAACAGAACTGCCAGGCTTATTTATATCAATAATTATTCAAGTTTATTGATTTGATAATCAATTGCAAGTGTAAATGTTTCTTCAAAACCCTGTTAAAGTGAAGCAATTTCCGAAAATTTGGCATTTCAACACGGCAATCTGCCTGATAAATGGATATTGGACTGGAAATATTCTTCATTCTTAAGAATTAATTCAAAATTTATCTCGATTTTCTTAGTGTGGTTAACATAACATAGCTGCCAGGCTTATTTATATCAATAATTATTCAAGTTTATTGATTTGATAATCAATTGCAAGTGTCAATGTTTCTTCAAAACCCTGTTTGAGTGAAGAAATTTACCAAAATTTGGCATTGCAACACGGCAATCTGCCAGATAAATGGATTTTGGAACTGGAAATATTCTTCATTCTTAAGAATTAATTCAAAATTTATCTCGATTTTCTTAGTGTGGTTAACATAAAAGAGCTGCCAGGCTTATTTATATCAATAATTATTCAAGTTTATTGATTTGATAATCAATTGCAAGTGTCAATGTTTCTTCAAAACCCTGTTTGAGTGAAGAAATTTACCAAAATTTGGCATTTCAACACGACAATCTGCCAGATAAATGGATTTTGGAACTGGAAATATTCTTCATTCTTAAGAATTAATTCAAAATTTATCTCGATTTTCTTAGTGTAGTTAACATAAAAGTGTTGCCAGTTTAATTAAATCTTTAATCACTTAGGTTTATTTTTTTTGTTATCAAAATATAAGTGTCGTTCTTACTTTTAAGCTTAATTGACCGAGGCGACTAACTAAAAATATTAATTTCCTTTATGAATTCCGTAAGTTTTTTTTGCTGTTGGAAATCCGCCAAAATCTTCCTTCTTAGGCAGATCAACTGGTTATAAAACTGAAAAAGTTAAGATAATTATGGAGTGTGACTAATATAACATAGCTGCCAGGCTTATTTATATCAATAATTATTTAAGTTTATTGATTTGATAATCAATTGCTTGTGTTGATTTTACTTCAAAACCCTGTTTGACTAACGCATTTTATCAAAATTTGGCATTTCAACACGGCAATCTGCCAGATAAATGGATTTTGGAGCTGGAAATATTCTTCATTCTTAAGAATTAATTCAAAATTTATCTCGATTTTCTTAGTGTGGTTAACATAAAAGAGCTGCCAGGTTTATTTATATCAATAATTATTCAAGTTTATTGATTTGATAATCAATTGCAAGTGTCAATGTTTCTTCAAAACCCTGTTTGAGTGAAGAAATTTACCAAAATTTGGCATTTCAACATGGCAATCTGCCAGATAAATGGATTTTGGAACTGGAAATATTCTTCATTCTTAAGAATTAATTTAAAATTTATCTCGATTTTCTTAGTGTGGTTAACAAAACATAGCTGCCAGGCTTATTTATATCAATAATTATTCAAGTTTATTGATTTGTTAATCAATTGCTTGTGTCAATTTTACTTCAAAACCCTGTTTGACTAACGCATTTTTTCAAAATTTGGCATTTCAACACGGAAATCTGCCAGATAAATGGATTTTGGAGCTTGAAATATTCTTCATTCTTAAGAATTAATTCAAAATTTATCTCGATTTCCTTAGTGTGGATAACATAACAGAACTGCCAGGCTTATTTATATCAATAATTATTCAAGTTTATTGATTTGATAATCAATTGCAAGTGTAAATGTTTCTTCAAAACCCTGTTAAAGTGAAGCAATTTCCGAAAATTTGGCATTTCAACACGGCAATCTGCCTGATAAATGGATATTGGACTGGAAATATTCTTCATTCTTAAGAATTAATTCAAAATTTATCTCGATTTTCTTAGTGTGGTTAACATAACATAACTGCCAGGCTTATTTATATCAATAATTATTTAAGTTTATTGATTTGATAATCAATTGCTTGTGTCGATTTTACTTCAAAACCCTGTTTGACTAACGCATTTATCAAAATTTGGCATTTCAACACGGCAATCTGCCAGATAAATGGATTTTGGGGCTGGAAATATTCTTCATTCTTTAGAATTAATTTAAAATTTATCTCGATTTTCTTAGTGTGGTTAACATAACATAGCTGCCAGGCTTATTTATATCAATAATTATTTAAGTTTATTGATTTGATAATCAATTGCTTGTGTCGATTTTACTTCAAAACCCTGTTTGACTAACGCATTTATCAAAATTTGGCATTTCAACACGGCAATCTGCCAGATAAATGGATTTTGGGGCTGGAAATATTCTTCATTCTTTAGAATTAATTCAAAATTTATCTCGATTTTCTTAGTGTGGTTAACATAACAGAGCTGCCAGGTTTATTTATATCAATAATTATTCAAGTTTATTGATTTGATAGTCAATTGCAAGTGTCAATGTTTCTTCAAAACCCTGTTAGAGTGAAGCAATTTACGAAAATTTGGCATTTCAACACGGCAATCTGCCTGATAAATGGATATTGGACTGGAAATATTCTTCATTCTTAAGAATTAATTCAAAATTTATCTCGATTTTCTTAGTGTAGTTAACATAAAAGTGTTGCCAGTTTAATTAAATCTTTAATCACTTAGGTTTATTTTTTTTGTTATCAAAATATAAGTGTCGTTCTTATTTTAAGCCGTAATTGACCGAGGCGACTAACTAAAAATATTAATTTCCTTTATGAATTCCGTAAGTTTTTTTTGCTGTAGGAAATCCGCCAAAATCTTCCTTCTTAGGCAGATCAACTGGTTATAAAACTGAAAAAGTTAAGATAATTATGGAGTGTGACTAATATAACATAGCTGCCAGGCTTATTTATATCAATAATTATTTTATATTATTGTTTTGTTAATCAATTGCTAGTGTCGATTTTACTTCAAAACCCTGTTTGACTAACGCATTTATTAAAATTTGGCATTTCAACACGGCAATCTGCCAGATAAATGGATTTTGGGGCTGGAAATATTCTTCATTCTTAAGAATTAATTCAAAATTTATCTCGATTTTCTTAGTGTGGTTAACATAACAGAGCTGCCAGGCTTATTTATATAAATAATTATTCAAGTTTATTGATTTGATAATCAATTGCTTGGTTCGATTTTACTTCAAAACCCTGTTTGACTAACGCATTTTATCAAAATTTGGCATTTCAACACGGCAATCTGCCAGATAAATGGATTTTGGAGCTGGAAATATTCTTCATTCTTCAGAATTAATTCAAAATTTATCTCGATTTTCTTAGTGTGGTTAACATAACATAGCTGCCAGGCTTATTTATATCAATAATTATTTAAGTTTATTGATTTGATAATCAATTGCAAGTGTCAATGTTTCTTCAAAACCCTGTTTGAGTGAAGAAATTTACCAAAATTTGGCATTTCAACACGGCAATCTGCCAGATAAATATATTTTGCAAATGGAAATATTCTTCATTTTTAAGAATTAATACAAAATTTATCTCGATTTTCTTAGTGTGGTTAACATAACAGAGCTGCCAGGCTTATTTATATCAATAATTATTCAAGTTTATTGAATTGATAATCAATTGCAAGTGTAAATGTTTCTTCAAAACCCTGTTAGAGTGAAGCAATTTACGAAAATTTGGCATTTCAACACGGTAATCTGCCAGATAAATGGATTTTGGAACTGGAAATATTCTTCATTCTTAAGAATTAATTCAAAATTTATCTCGATTTTCTTAGTGTGGTTAACATAACCGAGCTGCCAGGCTTATTTATATCAATAATTATTTAAGTTTATTGATTTGATAATCAATTGCTTGTGTCGATTTTACTTCAAAACCCTGTTTGACTAACGCATTTATCAAAATTTTGCATTTCAACACGGCAATCTGCCAGATAAATGGATTTTGGGGCTGGAAATATTCTTCATTCTTTAGAATTAATTTAAAATTTAACTCGATTTTCTTAGTGTGGTTAACATAACATAGCTGCCAGGCTTATTTATATCAATAATTATTTAAGTTTATTGATTTGATAATCAATTGCTTGTGTCGATTTTACTTCAAAACCCTGTTTGACTAACGGATTTATCAAAATTTGGCATTTCAACACGGCAATCTGCCAGATAAATGGATTTTGGGGCTGGAAATATTCTTCATTCTTTAGAATTAATTAAAAATTTATCTCGATTTTCTTAGTGTGGTTAACATAACATAGCTGCCAGGCTTATTTATATCAATAATTATTTAAGTTTATTGATTTGATAATCAATTGCTTGTGTCGATTTTACTTCAAAACCCTGTTTGACTAACGCATTTTATCAAAATTTGGCATTTCAACACGGCAATCTGCCCGATAAATGGATTTTGGAGCTGGAAATATTCTTCATTCTTAAGAATTAATTCAAAATTTATCTCGATTTTCTTAGTGTAGTTAACATAAAAGTGTTGCCAGTTTGATTAAATCTTTAATCACTTAGGTTTATTTTTTTTGTTATCAAAATATAAGTGTCGTTCTTACTTTTAAGCCGTAATTGACCGAGGCGACTAACTAAAAATATTAATTTCCTTTATGAATTCCGTAAGTTTTTTTTTGCTGTTGGAAATCCGCCAAAATCTTCCTTCTTAGGCAGATCAACTGGTTATAAAACTGAAAAAGTTAAGATAATTATGGAGTGTGACTAATATAACATAGCTGCCAGGCTTATTTATATCAATAATTATTTAAGTTTATTGATTTGATAATCAATTGCTTGTGTCGATTTTACTTCAAAACCCTGTTTGACTAACGCATTTTATCAAAATTTGGCATTTCAACACGGCAATCTGCCAGATAAATGGATTTTGGAACTGGAAATATTCTTCATTCTTAAGAATTAATTCAAAATTTATCTCGATTTTCTTAGTGTGGTTAACATAACATAGCTGCCAGGCTTATTTATATCAATAATTATTTAAGTTTATTGATTTGATAATCAATTGCAAGTGTCAATGTTTCTTCAAAACCCTGTTTGAGTGAAGAAATTTACCAAAATTTGGCATTTCAACACGGCAATCTGCCAGATAAATATATTTTGCAAATGGAAATATTCTTCATTTTTAAGAATTAATACAAAATTTATCTCGATTTTCTTAGTGTGGTTAACATAACAGAGCTGCCAGGCTTATTTATATCAATAATTATTCAAGTTTATTGAATTGATAATCAATTGCAAGTGTAAATGTTTCTTCAAAACCCTGTTAGAGTGAAGCAATTTACGAAAATTTGGCATTTCAACACGGTAATCTGCCAGATAAATGGATTTTGGAACTGGAAATATTCTTCATTCTTAAGAATTAATTCAAAATTTATCTCGATTTTCTTAGTGTGGTTAACATAACCGAGCTGCCAGGCTTATTTATATCAATAATTATTTAAGTTTATTGATTTGATAATCAATTGCTTGTGTCGATTTTACTTCAAAACCCTGTTTGACTAACGCATTTATCAAAATTTGGCATTTCAACACGGCAATCTGCCAGATAAATGGATTTTGGGGCTTGAAATATTCTTCATTCTTTAGAATTAATTTAAAATTTATCTCGATTTTCTTAGTGTGGTTAACATAACATAGCTGCCAGGCTTATTTATATCAATAATTATTTAAGTTTATTGATTTGATAATCAATTGCTTGTGTCGATTTTACTTCAAAACCCTGTTTGACTAACGCATTTATCAAAATTTGGCATTTCAACACGGCAATCTGCCAGATAAATGGATTTTGGAACTGGAAATATTCTTCATTCTTTAGAATTAATTCAAAATTTATCTCGATTTTCTTAGTGTGGTTAACATAACATAGCTGCCAGGCTTATTTATATCAATAATTATTTAAGTTTATTGATTTGATAATCAATTGCAAGTGTCAATGTTTCTTCAAAACCCTGTTTGAGTGAAGAAATTTACCAAAATTTGGCATTTCAACACGGCAATCTGCCAGATAAATATATTTTGCAAATGGAAATATTCTTCATTTTTAAGAATTAATACAAAATTTATCTCGATTTTCTTAGTGTGGTTAACATAACAGAGCTGCCAGGCTTATTTATATCAATAATTATTCAAGTTTATTGAATTGATAATCAATTGCAAGTGTAAATGTTTCTTCAAAACCCTGTTAGAGTGAAGCAATTTACGAAAATTTGGCATTTCAACACGGTAATCTGCCAGATAAATGGATTTTGGAACTGGAAATATTCTTCATTCTTAAGAATTAATTCAAAATTTATCTCGATTTTCTTAGTGTGGTTAACATAACCGAGCTGCCAGGCTTATTTATATCAATAATTATTTAAGTTTATTGATTTGATAATCAATTGCTTGTGTCGATTTTACTTCAAAACCCTGTTTGACTAACGCATTTATCAAAATTTTGCATTTCAACACGGCAATCTGCCAGATAAATGGATTTTGGGGCTGGAAATATTCTTCATTCTTTAGAATTAATTTAAAATTTATCTCGATTTTCTTAGTGTGGTTAACATAACATAGCTGCCAGGCTTATTTATATCAATAATTATTTAAGTTTATTGATTTGATAATCAATTGCTTGTGTCGATTTTACTTCAAAACCCTGTTTGACTAACGCATTTATCAAAATTTGGCATTTCAACACGGCAATCTGCCAGATAAATGGATTTTGGGGCTGGAAATATTCTTCATTCTTTAGAATTAATTCAAAATTTATCTCGATTTTCTTAGTGTGGTTAACATAACATAGCTGCCAGGCTTATTTATATCAATAATTATTTAAGTTTATTGATTTGATAATCAATTGCTTGTGTCGATTTTACTTCAAAACCCTGTTTGACTAACGCATTTTATCAAAATTTGGCATTTCAACACGGCAATCTGCCAGATAAATGGATTTTGGAGCTGGAAATATTCTTCATTCTTAAGAATTAATTCAAAATTTATCTCGATTTTCTTAGTGTGGTTAACATAACAGAACTGCCAGGCTTATTTATATCAATAATTATTCAAGTTTATTGATTTGATAATCAATTGCAAGTGTCAATGTTTCTTCAAAACCCTGTTTGAGTGAAGAAATTTACCAAAATTGGGCATTTCAACACGGCAATCTGCCAGATAAATATATTTTGCAACTGGAAATATTCTTCATTTTTAAGAATTAATACAAAATTTATCTCGATTTTCTTAGTGTGGTTAACATAACAGAGCTGCCAGGCTTATTTATATCAATAATTATTCAAGTTTATTGATTTGATAATCAATTGCTTGAGTCGATTTTACTTCAAAACCCTGTTTGACTAACGCATTTATCAAAATATGGCATTTCAACACGGCAATCTGCCAGATAAATGGATTTTGGAGCTGGAAATATTCTTCATTCTTAAGAATTAATACAAAATTTATCTCGATTTTCTTAGTGTGGTTAACATAACAGAGCTGCCAGGCTTATTTATATCAATAATTATTTAAGTTTATTGATTTGATAATCAATTGCAAGTGTCAATGTTTCTTCAAAATCCTGTTTGAGTGAAGAAATTTACCAAAATTTGGCATTTCAACACGGCAATCTGCCAGATAAATATATTTTGCAAATGGAAATATTCTTCATTTTTAAGAATTAATACAAAATTTATCTCGATTTTCTTAGTGTGGTTAACATAACAGAGCTGCCAGGCTTATTATATCAATAATTATTCAAGTTTATTGAATTGATAATCAATTGCAAGTGTAAATGTTTCTTTAAAACCCTGTTAGAGTGAAGCAATTTACGAAATTTTGGCATTTCAACACGGTAATCTGCCAGATAAATGGATTTTGGGGCTGGAAATATTCTTCATTCTTTAGAATTAATTTAAAATTTATCTCGATTTTCTTAGTGTGGTTAACATAACAGAGCTGCCAGGCTTATTTATGTCAATAATTATTCAAGTTTATTGATTTGATAATCAATTGCTTGTGTCGATTTTACTTCAAAACCCTGTTTGACTAACGCATTTATCAAAATTTGGCATTTCAACACGGCAATCTGCCAGATAAATGGATTTTGGGGCTTGAAATATTCTTCATTCTTTAGAATTAATTTAAAATTTATCTCGATTTTCTTAGTGTGGGTAACATAACATAGCTGCCAGGCTTATTTATATCAATAATTATTTAAGTTTATTGATTTGATAATCAATTGCTTGTGTCGATTTTACTTCAAAACCCTGTTTGACTAACGCATTTATCAAAATTTGGCATTTCAACACGGCAATCTGCCAGATAAATGGATTTTGGGGCTGGAAATATTCTTCATTCTTTAGAATTAATTCAAAATTTATCTCGATTTTCTTAGTGTGGTTAACATAACATAGCTGCCAGGCTTAATTATATCAATAATTATTTAAGTTTATTGATTTGATAATCAATTGCTTGTGTCGATTTTACTTCAAAACCCTGTTTGACTAACGCATTTTATCAAAATTTGGCATTTCAACACGGCAATCTGCCAGATAAATGGATTTTGGAACTGGAAATATTCTTCATTCTTTAGAATTAATTCAAAATTTATCTCGATTTTCTTAGTGTGGTTAACATAACATAGCTGCCAGGCTTATTTATATCAATAATTATTTAAGTTTATTGATTTGATAATCAATTGCAAGTGTCAATGTTTCTTCAAAACCCTGTTTGAGTGAAGAAATTTACCAAAATTTGGCATTTCAACACGGCAATCTGCCAGATAAATATATTTTGCAAATGGAAATATTCTTCATTTTTAAGAATTAATACAAAATTTATCTCGATTTTCTTAGTGTGGTTAACATAACAGAGCTGCCAGGCTTATTTATATCAATAATTATTCAAGTTTATTGAATTGATAATCAATTGCAAGTGTAAATGTTTCTTCAAAACCCTGTTAGAGTGAAGCAATTTACGAAAATTTGGCATTTCAACACGGTAATCTGCCAGATAAATGGATTTTGGAACTGGAAATATTCTTCATTCTTAAGAATTAATTCAAAATTTATCTCGATTTTCTTAGTGTGGTTAACATAACCGAGCTGCCAGGCTTATTTATATCAATAATTATTTAAGTTTATTGATTTGATAATCAATTGCTTGTGTCGATTTTACTTCAAAACCCTGTTTGACTAACGCATTTATCAAAATTTTGCATTTCAACACGGCAATCTGCCAGATAAATGGATTTTGGGGCTGGAAATATTCTTCATTCTTTAGAATTAATTTAAAATTTATCTCGATTTTCTTAGTGTGGTTAACATAACATAGCTGCCAGGCTTATTTATATCAATAATTATTTAAGTTTATTGATTTGATAATCAATTGCTTGTGTCGATTTTACTTCAAAACCCTGTTTGACTAACGCATTTATCAAAATTTGGCATTTCAACAAGGCAATCTGCCAGATAAATGGATTTTGGGGCTGGAAATATTCTTCATTCTTTAGAATTAATTCAAAATTTATCTCGATTTTCTTAGTGTGGTTAACATAACATAGCTGCCAGGCTTATTTATATCAATAATTATTTAAGTTTATTGATTTGATAATCAATTGCTTGTGTCGATTTTACTTCAAAACCCTGTTTGACTAACGCATTTTATCAAAATTTGGCATTTCAACACGGCAATCTGCCAGATAAATGGATTTTGGAGCTGGAAATATTCTTCATTCTTAAGAATTAATTCAAAATTTATCTCGATTTTCTTAGTGTGGTTAACATAACAGAACTGCCAGGCTTATTTATATCAATAATTATTCAAGTTTATTGATTTGATAATCAATTGCAAGTGTCAATGTTTCTTCAAAACCCTGTTTGAGTGAAGAAATTTACCAAAATTGGGCATTTCAACACGGCAATCTGCCAGATAAATATATTTTGCAACTGGAAATATTCTTCATTTTTAAGAATTAATACAAAATTTATCTCGATTTTCTTAGTGTGGTTAACATAACAGAGCTGCCAGGCTTATTTATATCAATAATTATTCAAGTTTATTGATTTGATAATCAATTGCTTGAGTCGATTTTACTTCAAAACCCTGTTTGACTAACGCATTTATCAAAATATGGCATTTCAACACGGCAATCTGCCAGATAAATGGATTTTGGAGCTGGAAATATTCTTCATTCTTAAGAATTAATACAAAATTTATCTCGATTTTCTTAGTGTGGTTAACATAACAGAGCTGCCAGGCTTATTTATATCAATAATTATTTAAGTTTATTGATTTGATAATCAATTGCTTGTGTCGATTTTACTTCAAAACCCTGTTTGACTAACGCATTTTATCAAAATTTGGCATTTCAACACGGCAATCTGCCAGATAAATGGATTTTGGAACTGGAAATATTCTTCATTCTTAAGAATTAATACAAAATTTATCTCGATTTTCTTAGTGTGGTTAACATAACAGAACTGCCAGGTTTATTTATATCAATAATTATTAAAGTTTATTGATTTGATAATCAATTGCAAGTGGCAATGTTTCTTCAAAACCCTGTTTGAGTGAAGAAATTTACCAAAATTTGGCATTTCAACACGGCAATCTGCCAGATAAATATATTTTGCAACTGGAAATATTCTTCATTTTTAAGAATTAATACAAAATTTATCTCGATTTTCTTAGTGTGGTTAACATAACAGAGCTGCCAGGCTTATTTATATCAATAATTATTCAAGTTTATTGATTTGATAATCAATTGCAAGTGTCAATGTTTCTTCAAAACCCTGTTTGAGTGAAGAAATTTACCAAAATTTAGCATTTCAACACGGCAATCTGCCAGATAAATGGATTTTGGAACTGGAAATATTCTTCATTTTTAAGAATTAATTTAAAATTTATCTCGATTTTCTTAGTGTGGTTAAAATAACATAGCTGCCAGGCTTATTTATATCAATAATTATTTAAGTTTATTGTTTTGTTAATCAATTGCTTGTGTCGATTTTACTTCAAAACCCTGTTTGACTAACGCAATTTATCAAAATTTGGCATTTCAACACGGCAATCTGCCAGATAAATGGATTTTGAAACTTGAAATATTCTTCATTCTTAAGAATTAATTCAAAATTTGTCTCGATTTTCTTAGTGTGGTTAACATAACATAGCTGCCAGGCTTATTTATATCAATAATTATTTAAGTTTATTGATTTGATAATCAATTGCTTGTGTCGATTTTACTTCAAAACCCTGTTTGAGTGAAGAAATTTACCAAAATTTGGCATTTCAACACGGCAATCTGCCAGATAAATGGATTTTGGAACTGGAAATATTCTTCATTCTTAAGAATTAATTCAAAATTTATCTCGATTTTCTTAGTGTGGTTAACATAAAAGAGCTGCCAGGCTTATTTATATCAATAATTATTCAAGTTTATAGATTTGATAATCAATTGCAAGTGTCAATGTTTCTTCAAAACCCTGTTTGAGTGAAGAAATTTACCAAAATTTGGCATTTCAACACGGCAATCTGCCAGATAAATGGATTTTGGAACTGGAAATATTCTTCATTCTTAAGAATTAATTCAAAATTTATCTCGATTTTCTTAGTGTGGTTAACATAAAAGAGCTGCCAGGCTTATTTATATCAATAATTATTTAAGTTTATTGTTTTGTTAATCAATTGCTAGTGTCGATTTTACTTCAAAACCCTGTTTGACTAACGCAATTTATCAAAATTTGGCATTTCAACACGGCAATCTGCCAGATAAATGGATTTTGGAACTGGAAATATTCTTCATTCTTTAGAATTAATTCAAAATTTATCTCGATTTTCTTAGTGTGGTTAACATAACATAGCTGCCAGGCTTATTTATATCAATAATTATTCAAGTTTATTGATTTGATAATCAATTGCAAGTGTCAATGTTTGTTCAAAACCCTGTTTGAGTGAAGAAATTTACCAAAATTTGGCATTTCAACACGGCAATCTGCCAGATAAATGGATTTTGGAACTGGAAATATTCTTCATTCTTAAGAATTAATTTAAAATTTATCTCGATTTTCTTAGTGTGGTTAAAATAACATAGCTGCCAGGCTTATTTATATCAATAATTATTTAAGTTTATTGTTTTGTTAATCAATTGCTTGTGTCGATTTTACTTCAAAACCCTGTTTGACTAACGCAATTTATCAAAATTTGGCATTTCAACACGGCAATCTGCCAGATAAATGGATTTTGGAACTTGAAATATTCTTCTTTCTTAAGAATTAATTAAAATTTGTCTCGATTTTCTTAGTGTGGTTAACATAACATAGCTGCCAGGCTTATTTATATCAATAATTATTTAAGTTTATTGATTTGATAATCAATTGCTTGTGTCGATTTTACTTCAAAACCCTGTTTGACTAACGCAATTTATCAAAATTTGGCATTTCAACACGGCAATCTGCCAGATAAATGGATTTTGGGGCTGGAAATATTCTTCATTCTTTAGAATTAATTCAAAATTTATCTCGATTTTCTTAGTGTGGTTAACATAACATAGCTGCCAGGCTTATTTATATCAATAATTATTCAAGTTTATTGATTTGATAATCAATTGCAAGTGTCAATGTTTGTTCAAAACCCTGTTTGAGTGAAGAAATTTACCAAAATTTGGCATTTCAACACGGCAATCTGCCAGATAAATGGATTTTGGAACTGGAAATATTCTTCATTCTTAAGAATTAATTTAAAATTTATCTCGATTTTCTTAGTGTGGTTAAAATAACATAGCTGCCAGGCTTATTTATATCAATAATTATTTAAGTTTATTGTTTTGTTAATCAATTGCTTGTGTCGATTTTACTTCAAAACCCTGTTTGACTAACGCAATTTATCAAAATTTGGCATTTCAACACGGCAATCTGCCAGATAAATGGATTTTGGAACTTGAAATATTCTTCTTTCTTAAGAATTAATTCAAAATTTGTCTCGATTTTCTTAGTGTGGTTAACATAACATAGCTGCCAGGCTTATTTATATCAATAATTATTTAAGTTTATTGATTTGATAATCAATTGCTTGTGTCGATTTTACTTCAAAACCCTGTTTGACTAACGCATTTTATCAAAATTTGGCATTTCAACACGGCAATCTGCCAGATAAATGGATTTTGGAGCTGGAAATATTCTTCATTCTTAAGAATTAATTCAAAATTTATCTCGATTTTCTTAGTGTGGTTAACATAACAGAGCTGCCAGGTTTATTTATATCAATAATTATTCAAGTTTATTGATTTGATAATCAATTGCAAGTGTCAATGTTTCTTCAAAACCCTGTTTGAGTGAAGAAATTTACCAAAATTTGGCATTTCAACACGGCAATCTGCCAGATAAATGGATTTTGGAACTGGAAATATTCTTCATTCTTAAGAATTAATTCAAAATTTATCTCGATTTTCTTAGTGTGGTTAACATAAAAGAGCTGCCAGGCTTATTAATATCAATAATTATTCAAGTTTATGGATTTGATAATCAATTGCAAGTGTCAATGTTTCTTCAAAACCCTGTTTGAGTGAAGAAATTTACCAAAATTTGGCATTTCAACACGGCAATCTGCCAGATAAATGGATTTTGGAACTGGAAATATTCTTCATTTTTAAGAATTAATTCAAAATTTATCTCGATTTTCTTAGTGTGGTTAACATAACAGAGCTGCCAGGCTTATTTATATCAATAATTATTCAAGTTTATTGATTTGATAATCAATTGCAAGTGTCAATGTTTCTTCAAAACCCTGTTTGAGTGAAGAAATTTACCAAAATTTAGCATTTCAACACGGCAATCTGCCAGATAAATGGATTTTGGAACTGGAAATATTCTTCATTTTTAAGAATTAATTTAAAATTTATCTCGATTTTCTTAGTGTGGTTAAAATAACATAGCTGCCAGGCTTATTTATATCAATAATTATTTAAGTTTATTGTTTTGTTAATCAATTGCTTGTGTCGATTTTACTTCAAAACCCTGTTTGACTAACGCAATTTATCAAAATTTGGCATTTCAACACGGCAATCTGCCAGATAAATGGATTTTGAAACTTGAAATATTCTTCATTCTTAAGAATTAATTCAAAATTTGTCTCGATTTTCTTAGTGTGGTTAACATAACATAGCTGCCAGGCTTATTTATATCAATAATTATTTAAGTTTATTGATTTGATAATCAATTGCTTGTGTCGATTTTACTTCAAAACCCTGTTTGAGTGAAGAAATTTACCAAAATTTGGCATTTCAACACGGCAATCTGCCAGATAAATGGATTTTGGAACTGGAAATATTCTTCATTCTTAAGAATTAATTCAAAATTTATCTCGATTTTCTTAGTGTGGTTAACATAAAAGAGCTGCCAGGCTTATTTATATCAATAATTATTCAAGTTTATAGATTTGATAATCAATTGCAAGTGTCAATGTTTCTTCAAAACCCTGTTTGAGTGAAGAAATTTACCAAAATTTGGCATTTCAACACGGCAATCTGCCAGATAAATGGATTTTGGAACTGGAAATATTCTTCATTCTTAAGAATTAATTCAAAATTTATCTCGATTTTCTTAGTGTGGTTAACATAAAAGAGCTGCCAGGCTTATTTATATCAATAATTATTTAAGTTTATTGTTTTGTTAATCAATTGCTAGTGTCGATTTTACTTCAAAACCCTGTTTGACTAACGCAATTTATCAAAATTTGGCATTTCAACACGGCAATCTGCCAGATAAATGGATTTTGGAACTGGAAATATTCTTCATTCTTTAGAATTAATTCAAAATTTATCTCGATTTTCTTAGTGTGGTTAACATAACATAGCTGCCAGGCTTATTTATATCAATAATTATTCAAGTTTATTGATTTGATAATCAATTGCAAGTGTCAATGTTTGTTCAAAACCCTGTTTGAGTGAAGAAATTTACCAAAATTTGGCATTTCAACACGGCAATCTGCCAGATAAATGGATTTTGGAACTGGAAATATTCTTCATTCTTAAGAATTAATTTAAAATTTATCTCGATTTTCTTAGTGTGGTTAAAATAACATAGCTGCCAGGCTTATTTATATCAATAATTATTTAAGTTTATTGTTTTGTTAATCAATTGCTTGTGTCGATTTTACTTCAAAACCCTGTTTGACTAACGCAATTTATCAAAATTTGGCATTTCAACACGGCAATCTGCCAGATAAATGGATTTTGGAACTTGAAATATTCTTCTTTCTTAAGAATTAATTCAAAATTTGTCTCGATTTTCTTAGTGTGGTTAACATAACATAGCTGCCAGGCTTATTTATATCAATAATTATTTAAGTTTATTGATTTGATAATCAATTGCTTGTGTCGATTTTACTTCAAAACCCTGTTTGACTAACGCAATTTATCAAAATTTGGCATTTCAACACGGCAATCTGCCAGATAAATGGATTTTGGGGCTGGAAATATTCTTCATTCTTTAGAATTAATTCAAAATTTATCTCGATTTTCTTAGTGTGGTTAACATAACATAGCTGCCAGGCTTATTTATATCAATAATTATTCAAGTTTATTGATTTGATAATCAATTGCAAGTGTCAATGTTTGTTCAAAACCCTGTTTGAGTGAAGAAATTTACCAAAATTTGGCATTTCAACACGGCAATCTGCCAGATAAATGGATTTTGGAACTGGAAATATTCTTCATTCTTAAGAATTAATTTAAAATTTATCTCGATTTTCTTAGTGTGGTTAAAATAACATAGCTGCCAGGCTTATTTATATCAATAATTATTTAAGTTTATTGTTTTGTTAATCAATTGCTTGTGTCGATTTTACTTCAAAACCCTGTTTGACTAACGCAATTTATCAAAATTTGGCATTTCAACACGGCAATCTGCCAGATAAATGGATTTTGGAACTTGAAATATTCTTCTTTCTTAAGAATTAATTCAAAATTTGTCTCGATTTTCTTAGTGTGGTTAACATAACATAGCTGCCAGGCTTATTTATATCAATAATTATTTAAGTTTATTGATTTGATAATCAATTGCTTGTGTCGATTTTACTTCAAAACCCTGTTTGACTAACGCATTTTATCAAAATTTGGCATTTCAACACGGCAATCTGCCAGATAAATGGATTTTGGAGCTGGAAATATTCTTCATTCTTAAGAATTAATTCAAAATTTATCTCGATTTTCTTAGTGTGGTTAACATAACAGAGCTGCCAGGTTTATTTATATCAATAATTATTCAAGTTTATTGATTTGATAATCAATTGCAAGTGTCAATGTTTCTTCAAAACCCTGTTTGAGTGAAGAAATTTACCAAAATTTGGCATTTCAACACGGCAATCTGCCAGATAAATGGATTTTGGAACTGGAAATATTCTTCATTCTTAAGAATTAATTCAAAATTTATCTCGATTTTCTTAGTGTGGTTAACATAAAAGAGCTGCCAGGCTTATTAATATCAATAATTATTCAAGTTTATGGATTTGATAATCAATTGCAAGTGTCAATGTTTCTTCAAAACCCTGTTTGAGTGAAGAAATTTACCAAAATTTGGCATTTCAACACGGCAATCTGCCAGATAAATGGATTTTGGAACTGGAAATATTCTTCATTCTTAAGAATTAATTCAAAATTTATCTCGATTTTCTTAGTGTGGTTAACATAAAAGAGCTGCCAGGCTTATTTATATCAATAATTATTTAAGTTTATTGTTTTGTTAATCAATTGCTAGTGTCGATTTTACTTCAAAACCCTGTTTGACTAACGCAATTTATCAAAATTTGGCATTTCAACACGGCAATCTGCCAGATAAATGGATTTTGGGGCTGGAAATATTCTTCATTCTTTAGAATTAATTCAAAATTTATCTCGATTTTCTTAGTGTGGTTAACATAACATAGCTGCCAGGCTTATTTATATCAATAATTATTTAAGTTTATTGTTTTGTTAATCAATTGCTAGTGTCGATTTTACTTCAAAACCCTGTTTGACTAACGCAATTTATCAAAATTTGGCATTTCAACACGGCAATCTGCCAGATAAATGGATTTTGGAACTGGAAATATTCTTCATTTTTAAGAATTAATTTAAAATTTATCTCGATTTTCTTAGTGTGGTTAAAATAACATAGCTGCCAGGCTTATTTATATCAATAATTATTTAAGTTTATTGTTTTGTTAATCAATTGCTTGTGTCGATTTTACTTCAAAACCCTATTTGACTAACGCAATTTATCAAAATTTGGCATTTCAACACGGCAATCTGCCAGATAAAAGGATTTTGAAACTTGAAATATTCTTCATTCTTAAGAATTAATTCAAAATTTGTCTCGATTTTCTTAGTGTGGTTAACATAACATAGCTGCCAGGCTTATTTATATCAATAATTATTTAAGTTTATTGATTTGATAATCAATTGCTTGTGTCGATTTTACTTCAAAACCCTGTTTGAGTGAAGAAATTTACCAAAATTTGGCATTTCATAACGGCAATCTGCCAGATAAATGGATTTTGGAACTGGAAATATTCTTCATTCTTAAGAATTAATTCAAAATTTATCTCGTATTTCTTAGTGTGGTTAACATAAAAGAGCTGCCAGGCTTATTTATATCAATAATTATTCAAGTTTATAGATTTGATAATCAATTGCAAGTGTCAATGTTTCTTCAAAACCCTGTTTGAGTGAAGAAATTTACCAAAATTTGGCATTTCAACACGGCAATCTGCCAGATAAATGGATTTTGGAACTGGAAATATTCTTCATTCTTAAGAATTAATTCAAAATTTATCTCGATTTTCTTAGTGTGGTTAACATAAAAGAGCTGCCAGGCTTATTTATATCAATAATTATTTAAGTTTATTGTTTTGTTAATCAATTGCTAGTGTCGATTTTACTTCAAAACCCTGTTTGACTTACGCAATTTATCAAAATTTGGCATTTCAACACGGCAATCTGCCAGATAAATGGATTTTGGGGCTGGAAATATTCTTCATTCTTTAGAATTAATACAAAATTTATCTCGATTTTCTTAGTGTGGTTAACATAACATAGCTGCCAGGCTTATTTATATCAATAATTATTTAAGTTTATTGTTTTGTTAATCAATTGCTTGTGTCGATTTTACTTCAAAACCCTATTTGACTAACGCAATTTATCAAAATTTGGCATTTCAACACGGCAATCTGCCAGATAAAAGGATTTTGAAACTTGAAATATTCTTCATTCTTAAGAATTAATTCAAAATTTGTCTCGATTTTCTTAGTGTGGTTAACATAACATAGCTGCCAGGCTTATTTATATCAATAATTATTTAAGTTTATTGATTTGATAATCAATTGCTTGTGTCGATTTTACTTCAAAACCCTGTTTGAGTGAAGAAATTTACCAAAATTTGGCATTTCATAACGGCAATCTGCCAGATAAATGGATTTTGGAACAGGAAATATTCTTCATTCTTAAGAATTAATTCAAAATTTATCTCGATTTTCTTAGTGTGGTTAACATAAAAGAGCTGCCAGGCTTATTTATATCAATAATTATTCAAGTTTATAGATTTGATAATCAATTGCAAGTGTCAATGTTTCTTCAAAACCCTGTTTGAGTGAAGAAATTTACCAAAATTTGGCATTTCAACACGGCAATCTGCCAGATAAATGGATTTTGGAACTGTAAATATTCTTCATTCTTAAGAATTAATTCAAAATTTATCTCGATTTTCTTAGTGTGGTTAACATAAATGAGCTGCCAGGCTTATTTATATCAATAATTATTTAAGTTTATTGTTTTGTTAATCAATTGCTAGTGTCGATTTTACTTCAAAACCCTGTTTGACTTACGCAATTTATCAAAATTTGGCATTTCAACACGGCAATCTGCCAGATAAATGGATTTTGGGGCTGGAAATATTCTTCATTCTTTAGAATTAATACAAAATTTATCTCGATTTTCTTAGTGTGGTTAACATAACATAGCTGCCAGGCTTATTTATATCAATAATTATTTAAGTTTATTGATTTGATAATCAATTGCTTGTGTCGATTTTACTTCAAAACCCTGTTTGAGTGAAGAAATTTACCAAAATTTGGCATTTCAACACGGCAATCTGCCAGATAAATGGATTTTGGAGCTTAAAATATTCTTCATTCTTAAGAATTAATTCAAAATTTATCTCGATTTTCTTAGTGTGGTTAACATAACAGAGCTGCCAGGTTTATTTATATCAATAATTATTCAAGTTTATTGATTTGATAATCAATTGCAAGTGTCAATGTTTCTTCAAAACCCTGTTTGAGTGAAGAAATTTACCAAAATTTGGCATTTCAACACGGCAATCTGCCAGATAAATGGATTTTGGAACTGGAAATATTCTTCATTCTTAAGAATTAATTCAAAATTTATCTCGATTTTCTTAGTGTGGTTAACATAAAAGAGCTGCCAGGCTTATTAATATCAATAATTATTCAAGTTTATAGATTTGATAATCAATTGCAAGTGTCAATGTTTCTTCAAAACCCTGTTTGAGTGAAGAAATTTACCAAAATTTGGCATTTCAACACGGCAATCTGCCAGATAAATGGATTTTGGAACTGGAAATATTCTTCATTCTTAAGAATTAATTCAAAATTTATCTCGATTTTCTTAGTGTGGTTAACATAAAAGAGCTGCCAGGCTTATTTATATCAATAATTATTTAAGTTTATTGTTTTGTTAATCAATTGCTAGTGTCGATTTTACTTCAAAACCCTGTTTGACTAACGCAATTTATCAAAATTTGGCATTTCAACACGGCAATCTGCCAGATAAATGGATTTTGGGGCTGGAAATATTCTTCATTCTTAAGAATTAATTCAAAATTTATCTCGATTTTCTTAGTGTGGTTAACATAAAAGAGCTGCCAGGTTTATTTATATCAATAATTATTCAAGTTTATTGATTTGATAATCAATTGCAAGTGTCAATGTTTCTTCAAAACCCTGTTTGAGTGAAGAAATTTACCAAAATTTGGCATTTCAACATGGCAATCTGCCAGATAAATGGATTTTGGAACTGGAAATATTCTTCATACTTTAGAATTAATTCAAAATTTATCTCGATTTTCTTAGTGTGGTTAACATAACATAGCTGCCAGGCTTATTTATATCAATAATTATTTAAGTTTATTGTTTTGTTAATCAATTGCTAGTGTCGATTTTACTTCAAAACCCTGTTTGACTAACGCAATTTATCAAAATTTGGCATTTCAACACGGCAATCTGCCAGATAAATGGATTTTGGAACTGGAAATATTCTTCATTTTTAAGAATTAATTTAAAATTTATCTCGATTTTCTTAGTGTGGTTAAAATAACATAGCTGCCAGGCTTATTTATATCAATAATTATTTAAGTTTATTGTTTTGTTAATCAATTGCTTGTGTCGATTTTACTTCAAAACCCTGTTTGACTAACGCAATTTATCAAAATTTGGCATTTCAACACGGCAATCTGCCAGATAAATGGATTTTGAAACTTGAAATATTCTTCATTCTTAAGAATTAATTCAAAATTTGTCTCGATTTTCTTAGTGTGGTTAACATAACATAGCTGCCAGGCTTATTTATATCAATAATTATTTAAGTTTATTGATTTGATAATCAATTGCTTGTGTCGATTTTACTTCAAAACCCTGTTTGAGTGAAGAAATTTACCAAAATTTGGCATTTCAACACGGCAATCTGCCAGATAAATGGATTTTGGAACTGGAAATATTCTTCATTCTTAAGAATTAATTCAAAATTTATCTCGATTTTCTTAGTGTGGTTAACATAAAAGAGCTGCCAGGCTTATTTATATCAATAATTATTCAAGTTTATAGATTTGATAATCAATTGCAAGTGTCAATGTTTCTTCAAAACCCTGTTTGAGTGAAGAAATTTACCAAAATTTGGCATTTCAACACGGCAATCTGCCAGATAAATGGATTTTGGAACTGGAAATATTCTTCATTCTTAAGAATTAATTCAAAATTTATCTCGATTTTCTTAGTGTGGTTAACATAAAAGAGCTGCCAGGCTTATTTATATCAATAATTATTTAAGTTTATTGTTTTGTTAATCAATTGCTAGTGTCGATTTTACTTCAAAACCCTGTTTGACTAACGCAATTTATCAAAATTTGGCATTTCAACACGGCAATCTGCCAGATAAATGGATTTTGGGGCTGGAAATATTCTTCATTCTTTAGAATTAATTCAAAATTTATCTCGATTTTCTTAGTGTGGTTAACATAACATAGCTGCCAGGCTTATTTATATCAATAATTATTTAAGTTTATTGTTTTGTTAATCAATTGCTAGTGTCGATTTTACTTCAAAACCCTGTTTGACTAACGCAATTTATCAAAATTTGGCATTTCAACACGGCAATCTGCCAGATAAATGGATTTTGGAACTGGAAATATTCTTCATTCTTAAGAATTAATTCAAAATTTATCTCGATTTTCTTAGTGTGGTTAACATAAAAGAGCTGCCAGGCTTATTTATATCAATAATTATTTAAGTTTATTGTTTTGTTAATCAATTGCTAGTGTCGATTTTACTTCAAAACCCTGTTTGACTAACGCAATTTATCAAAATTTGGCATTTCAACACGGCAATCTGCCAGATAAATGGATTTTGGGGCTGGAAATATTCTTCATTCTTTAGTATTAATTCAAAATTTATCTCGATTTTCTTAGTGTGGTTAACATAACATAGCTGCCAGGCTTATTTATATCAATAATTATTTAAGTTTATTGTTTTGTTAATCAATTGCTAGTGTCGATTTTACTTCAAAACCCTGTTTGACTAACGCAATTTATCAAAATTTGGCATTTCAACACGGCAATCTGCCAGATAAATGGATTTTGGGGCTGGAAATATTCTTCATTCTTTAGAATTAATACAAAATTTATCTCGATTTTCTTAGTGTGGTTAACATAACATAGCTGCCAGGCTTATTTATATCAATAATTATTTAAGTTTATTGATTTGATAATCAATTGCTTGTGTCGATTTTACTTCAAAACCCTGTTTGCCTAACGCATTTTATCAAAATTTGGCATTTCAACACGGCAATCTGCCAGATAAATGGATTTTGGAGCTTAAAATATTCTTCATTCTTAAGAATTAATTCAAAATTTATCTCGATTTTCTTAGTGTGGTTAACATAACAGAGCTGCCAGGTTTATTTATATCAATAATTATTCAAGTTTATTGATTTGATAATCAATTGCAAGTGTCAATGTTTGTTCAAAACCCTGTTTGAGTGAAGAAATTTACCAAAATTTGGCATTTCAACACGGCAATCTGCCAGATAAATGGATTTTGGAACTGGAAATATTCTTCATTCTTAAGAATTAATTTAAAATTTATCTCGATTTTCTTAGTGTGGTTAAAATAACATAGCTGCCAGGCTTATTTATATCAATAATTATTTAAGTTTATTGTTTTGTTAATCAATTGCTTGTGTCGATTTTACTTCAAAACCCTGTTTGACTAACGCAATTTATCAAAATTTGGCATTTCAACACGGCAAACTGCCAGATAAATGGATTTTGGAACTTGAAATATTCTTCATTCTTAAGAATTAATTCAAAATTTGTCTCGATTTTCTTAGTGTGGTTAACATAACATAGCTGCCAGGCTTATTTATATCAATAATTATTTAAGTTTATTGATTTGATAATCAATTGCTTGTGTCGATTTTACTTCAAAACCCTGTTTGACTAACGCATTTTATCAAAATTTGGCATTTCAACACGGCAATCTGCCAGATAAATGGATTTTGGAACTGGAAATATTCTTCATTCTTAAGAATTAATTCAAAATTTATCTCGATTTTCTTAGTGTGGTTAACATAAAAGAGCTGCCAGGCTTATTTATATCAATAATTATTTAAGTTTATTGTTTTGTTAATCAATTGCTAGTGTCGATTTTACTTCAAAACCCTGTTTGACTAACGCAATTTATCAAAATTTGGCATTTCAACACGGCAATCTGCCAGATAAATGGATTTTGGGGCTGGAAATATTCTTCATTCTTTAGAATTAATTCAAAATTTATCTCGATTTTCTTAGTGTGGTTAACATAACATAGCTGCCAGGCTTATTTATATCAATAATTATTTAAGTTTATTGTTTTGTTAATCAATTGCTAGTGTCGATTTTACTTCAAAACCCTGTTTGACTAACGCAATTTATCAAAATTTGGCATTTCAACACGGCAATCTGCCAGATAAATGGATTTTGGGGCTGGAAATATTCTTCATTCATTAGAATTAATTCAAAATTTATCTCGATTTTCTTAGTGTGGTTAAAATAACATAGCTGCCAGGCTTATTTATATCAATAATTATTTAAGTTTATTGTTTTGTTAATCAATTGCTTGTGTCGATTTTACTTCAAAACCCTGTTTGACTAACGCAATTTACCAAAATTTGGCATTTCAACACGGCAATCTGCCAGATAAATGGATTTTGGAACTTGAAATATTCTTAATTCTTAAGAATTAATTCAAAATTTGTCTCGTTTTTCTTAGTGTGGTTAACATAACATAGCTGCCAGGCTAGAGATAAGTGAGTCTGTATACCGATAAGGGGGCACCTGCGGGCGGGGGAAACGGGGGTGAAACGGGCCCCTATAGGGGCCCCCTTTTGCGGCAATATTCGGCGGGGTCAAAAGGTTAGCTGTTTTACGAGGTTGATTTACGATGTTAGGTCAATAGGTTATCTGCCCCTATGGACACGATGCAAACAGCCGTTAAATAAGGGTGAAACAGGCCCCTATAGGGCCCCCATTTTGCGTACATTTTCGGCGGGGGTCAAAAGGTTAGCTGATTTACGATGTTAGGTCAATGGGTTATCTGCCCCTATGGACACGATGCAAACAGCCGTTAAATAGGTGTGAAACAGGCCCCTGTAGGGGCCCCCATTTTGCGCACATTTTCGGCGGGGTTAAAAGGTTAGCTGATTTACGAGGTTGATTTACGATGTTAGGTCAATAGGTTATCTATGGCGGTGACACGACGTTATGCAAACAGCCGATCCGTCATAGTTAATATCTGGATGCACCCCATTTTAGGTCAAAAGGTTAGCTGATTTACGATGTTATAACCCGTAAAACACAGGTGTTAACCCATTTTAGGTCAATAGGTTATCTGCCCCTATTCGGCAGGCGGTGTGGACTGACACGATGTTATGCAAACAGCCTACCCGTCATAGTGAATGTCGGGCCTAGGGCACCTGTCTTTTCGAGTTGGTAATAAATAGTTCAATGGGTTTTCGCCGACAAACACTTTCAAACACTTTCGGGCTCCTAAGGGTTGTAAAAGGGTACCGTAAAATAGCGGGTGGTCATCGGTAAAAGTGTTTTGGAAAAAAAGAGCAGAGTGTGTACAAATTATAAGGTTTTATTATTGCTCCCAATCGCTAGAAATTGGCTTTTTTTCCCATTCACTATAAATCGCGGCAGTTTGCCCGAATTAGTTTTATCTCTCCGAAATAATTTATGTACCCAAAATTGGACCGCCAGTTTATTATTCTTTTTAGGGGGGATCTCTATGGGCGTTTAACATTACAATAAAGCTAAAGGGTCCAGTTTGGGGTACATTTGGTCCGAAATGGGGTACATAGGGGCGAAAATGGTGACTTTGGTTGTTTTTAGGGCACATTGGGTCCATTTTTGGGTACATCCGAATTTCAATTGGAAAAAACGAAGAGCCGTAATTTGCTCCACCCATCCCTAAACTCCTTAAATTTATTGCTATAATTTATTTATCGCTGGCGAACCCTAGAATATAATTAATAAGGACAAGTTATTTAAATTTAATTTAGAACTTTTGTTTACATGATTACGACTAATCCGATATATAATCCGTTTAAATCGTAATTTATCTATATAATTGTAATTAATTCGACATTTTAAAGGGTTGAAACGAACTACCTTCTGCAACTTGTATAAATAATTTAAATAAAAGTTCTAACTCACGTATTTGTAGTGTCTAGCCGCAGTATCGTCTGACATACGAGGGACAGCGACAGTGGACCCAGGAACGTTATCTACACAGCTTCGGTTAGACATGATGCTCGAGAAACGGTTTGTAGTGTACTGCCGATGGATGACGGGGGTGAATGTCTTATATATATAGCGATAATAATTTGATGACTAATGGGAGAGGTGGGGGTAGAACCTTCCATACCGGAAGTTATCTTTAAACTAAATTTATCAATAAACCAAAAAACGGATTTCAACTTTATATATTTTATAAAAAAGCAAATGGCATACAAATTATTAAAATAAGCAAATAACTAAAATAAACATATGACTAAAATATACAAAAAGAAATATTGACAAATAACTAATATATAGAAAGGAATTATTTACAAATGAAAAATACAAACGAGAAATGAAAAAAATATATACAATAATTAGAGGCTGTCGATGAGTAGTTGTTGGAGCATGTCGTGGAACAGCCCCTCTGTGTCGTATACAGCTTGGGACTGCTCCTCGCTGTCGGTGTACGCGAGACACGCTCCTACCTTCCATCGACACAACTCGCTTATTTCGAGCGAAAGTCTAAAAAAAGGTGTGGAGGTTTGTATGACGTAAATTTAAATCGTCTGAAATAACTTAAAATTACCTTTGAGCGAAGGCCACGACTTCGAGACTGGGTTGGTGGTCTGCTCCCATGAGGTTCCTTTTTAGAAAAAAAGACTAAGCAACACGGCGTTTTTTGTAAAAAAAATATATGCGTACGTTATAAGCGAGTCGCTAGGTGGGAATAACCGGAGCCTAGGGTCAATTTGGTCTAAGTCGACCGGCTCTACGGGGATTACATCCGGATATGGGGTGTCTAATAATAGAATTAAATAAAAAAAGAGACAAGGTATAAGATAAAGAATTTATTTATTTTTTATAAGAAAACACGGTTATGAAAAATGAGATCTAATAAAACCCGCAGGGTTTGCAGGTCGCTGTCGAGCTGAACCGCCGACATCGCCAATGACGGGGAGGTCGTCACCGTCAGGTACGCCCGGGCCTCAAAGAGGGCCGAAACGTCTCTGATGAGACTAAAATATATATTTTAAAATACGGAATATATTATTATCAATATTTAGGTATAAATTCAAGCTTACCCATCCCCGTCAATGACGAAACCAGGTCCGGCGGTAGGGATTACGTCGGCGGGTCGCTGGAATTGCGGGTCCGGATAACATCCTTCACCCTCCGAAGAAGAGCGACTCCAGCTACCCGCTTCAGCAGCGGCCTCCAAACCCTGCGGGTTGAACAGGTGTTCACCCTCTTGCACTAAGGCGAAGCTGAAAGTATATATATTATTATTAAAAACCCCAGCCAAAATCGAAAAAGGGTTTATTTGGGGGGAAATATCAAAATAACATTTAGAGATCACCGAACTAAAAAACTCACATGTCGACGTCCTCATCCGAGAACAGAGGCGATGGACTTCTGGATGCCATGATAGCAGAGTTGTGATGTCTTAAGGATCCAGTTCCAGGGTTTTTATACCAAAAGGACCCCCATACCCACTTTGAGGGGGACCCACCATACGTAGGGGCCATTTGGGATGTAAAAACAAAAATCTATGAGAATCCCTCGTAGTTTAAACTGAAATAGTTAAAAGGATTTATTCCACATAGTTTATGGGGCTCCATAAAAGTCTACGCGCAACAACATTCATTTATAACCATTTTTCGACAAAAACGTTTGTCACCAAAAAATATCTAATACTTTGAGACGTCTTTTTTAAAAAGTTTTTGAGTATATAACTCTTTTACCATGACCATCCTTCGACGCTTAAAAACAGCTGTGAAAACAATCGCTTTTTATAAACATTTCGGTGCGTAAAAAAAGCACACTATTTTAACAATACCCGATTTGACGCGTCATGTTAAATTCAGGAGTCGCGCGTGGATCAAACTTAATTTGCATCGTAAAAAAGGTTAGGGTTGACACAAAAAAAGAGCCCCTAAACCATTTTCCCTTCAAAGAAAAAGACCGTAGGGGCCCACATCGTTCAATTAAGACTCGAGCGGCGTGGGCCCAAAGGATTCCACACTAAGGGTTTGGTGTCTAATAAAACAGCGGCTCGTAAAAAAATTTGGGGGCCGCTCGGAGAACAAGAAGGGCACCGTCAAAAAGTTTTTTTCGTATATTCACCCCAGTTTTGTCAAAATAGTCAAAAGAGTTTTCTGCGTTTCTTTTGAAAAACAACATGTGTCAGCGATAAAAGGATGAACCGCCATAGGCCCCCCTTTTTAATTTTTTTATGGTTAACCACTGCCTCTCGCTATCAAACAACTCTTTTTTTTTGATATGAGAGTTTCGTCTGATTTGAGAAGCGTACTATATTTAGCCAAATTAATTGAGAACTGGGGCCAAGTAACCTGATAATTGGGTCAAGTTAAGTCCTATATCAGTTATATAAAACCTGAAATTATTTATTTTTTTTGCATTCTAATTTAAACATCACTTTAAAAACCTTATGCAAGTCAGAATAGTTGTGTAGAGTACTAATAACGTAGATAAATATTTAGTGGTTCAGTTATGTGTAGGGAAGCTTGTTTGAAGATAAGTTTAAAATTAATTTGGAAAAAAACTTGAGCTTTTTAAATATATGATACAGGGTGGATACCAAAATTTCAAAATAAAATTTAATAAAAAGCTTGCTAAATGAAATTTTTTCACTTCCTAACAAAATCAATAGGTGAACACAGACTTAAAAAGATAATTTTCAACTATAGTTAACGGTAACTTCCCTTAAATTTCAAACTGAAAACACTAAAGTTTCATGCAAGCCAATAACTTGGACTTTTGAAAAATTTTCACTAAGAATCATCACATTAAATGGGAGCTACTCTGCATCGTAAAATTAAAAACTCAAGCAATTTTTTTCCCCAAATTCATTTTTAACTTATCTTAAAACACGCTTCCCTAAGTCTGCCTAGCTCTGTAGGTTAATAATAAAATAGCTAAATATTTTTTGGGGGTCAATAATTTTGATTCTGAGTGAAATATTTGCATATATTACAGTATTAGTTGAAAAAATTTCATTTATGTCCATTTTAAATTTTTTGTTGTATCGCATTATAATATTTTTTGCCGCGTAAAAGAAAAATAATTTTTGTAATATATCATCTTATAAAATGTTTTGTAAAAAAATAAATATTTTTATTATCTTATAAATCAGACTCGCTATTTCTCCTTGCTCGCGTCATTTTTGTTTTTAGATTACGTAATTAATAGTTCATTGGTGCATAATAACGTAGAAAATGTTTTGGGTTCATTTGACCTGATGAAAACTTTTCATATGGTAAAGTTACTGGACTGAACTTTGACTTTTGAAAATTTTTCACTCAGAATCATCACATTAAATGGGAGCTACTCTGTATCGTAAAATTAAAAACTCAAGCAATTTTTTTCCCCAAATTCATTTTTAACTTATCTTAAAACACGCTTCCCTAAGTCTGACTAGCTCTGTAGGTTAATAATAAAATAGCTAAATATTTTTTGGGGGTCAATAATTTTGATTCTGAGTGAAATATTTGCATATATTACAGTATTAGTTTGGCTAATTAATTTGTTTTCATCTGCTACCTTACTCAATGGGTGAACATAGAATAACAAAGGTAATTTTCCACTATATTTAAAGCCAACTTCCCTTACATTTCACTATGAAAACACTGAAGCTTCTTTCAATGCGATAACTTTATTACATGCATTTTTTTGCCCAGGATTACAATTATTGAATCGAAAAAAAATATGTGACCACCTTAGAATTACCCAACACAGGTATTCAGAAGAGATGGTGTTCAATTTAAAAAAATATTTTTTTTGGATCCACCCTATCAGTTATATAAAACCTGAAATTATGTATTTTTTTTAATTCTAATTTAACCATCACGTTAAAAACGGTAACTTCCCTTAAATTTCAAACTGAAAACACTAAAGTTTCATCTTTGACTTTTGAAAATTTTTCACTCAGAACCATCACATTAAATGTGATCCACTCTGTATCGTAAATTTAAAAGCTCAAGCAATTTTTTTTTTCCAAATTCATTTTTAACTTAGCTTAAAACAAGCTTCCCTAAGTCTGACTAGCTCTGTAGGTTAATAATAAAATAGCTAAATATTATTTGGATTCAATAATTTTGATTCTGAGTGAAATATTTGCATATATTACAGTATTAGTTTGGCTTATTTAATTTTTTTTCATCTGCTACCACACTCAATGGGTGAACATAGAATAACAAAGGTAATTTTCCACTATATTTAAAGCCAACTTCCCTTACATTTCACTATGAAAACACTGAAGCTTCTTTCAATGCGATAGCTTAATTACAGGCAATTTTTTCCCCAGAATTACAATAATTGAATCGAAAAATTATCCAACTCAGCTTATCAGACTTGGGCAAAGTGGTTTTTAAGTGAGGGTGTTAAATAATAAAATATACTTCAGCTTTTGAATTAAATTTACTGTTAATATAACGGTTAATCGACGAACAGGACTTTTAACTGTTGCGTACAGCAGCTATCTAGTAATTCTAACTGTAAAAGTTGGTACTGGAATTTACCTGTTAAAATTTAACAGGAATTTAACAGGAAGCTACAGTAATTTTTCACAGTGTAGCATATGAAAGTATTAATTTTCAAAAAGTGCATTTAAATTGAAGTGAGTCCTATTTTTGGATTCTCCTTGTTCCTCCTTCTTTCATCCCAGCATGTATCCCCTTTTATCATGGTTTCTCTCCAAAAATCTTAAATCAGTAGGTCTCGCTCCTATTTATCTTCCACCATCCCAAATTGTCAGCTTTATTATGTAATAACAAAGAACCAACTAACCTCATCGACAAGGCCATCATTTATAAAATCTCCCGTGCTTGTGGTGATAATTACATTGGGCAATGCCGTAGCCCATTTCTTCAAGGGCGTAAAGAGCCCCAAAATTATAAACAACCCGTACAATAATTCTCCCCTTAACGAACACCTTCGTGTTTTTGGGGGCCATAATGCTAGGTGGGGCTCAATAGATATACTAGCTCGACCCAAAATTATATAAAACAAATTTTAATGTACGCGAATCCATCGAAATTTAAAAAAATAAATCTGCGCAATGTTTAAACCGTGACTATGGTCCCTTTAACTTATACACGTTTTCTCCACTTTTTTAAATGTTTTATGGACCTCACCCTCTCACACAGACAACAAACCAATTCCTCCTCTCGCAGAATCCACCCATTCAGACCATAGTAGCCTCGAGCGCGAACGAAGATATCGAGCCCATATAACACTTCGACGGGGGTCGACTCGCCTTTGAGAAAAAAACGCTCGCGGCTAAAGAACAGTGGCATCCACTATATGTATGCATAAATATTTTTTCGTCCCAAAGTTTTACCATCGTACTGTCAGACTTGTAAAAATCCCATGAAGAAGGAGGAACAGTTCCTCCGAAACGTTCGATTTTTTAAATAAATATATTGTGAATTTTAAAAACGGTTAGAGTCTCTTTTCACTAAGTATTTTATATATTTGAATATCGGAATTGTATTTCGTTGCGTTAAAAGTAGAGTTTAGATGTATAGTCTTTTTAAGTAATACTCGTGATATAGGGTCAAGTACCAAGCATATTTAAGTACTACAATGATATTAAATTAAAGTTTAAAAATATTTCCATTCTACGTTACTTTAACAACGAATATTCTATGACGTCAAAACACTCAAATCCATGTTTCAAATTCAAATTAACCGCGCAAAACACTTAAATCTATGTTTTCATTTGATTTTTAAATTAACCGCGACGCGCCCCCAGACCGCGTCCCCCCGAGAAATCCGCGCCCCAGACCGCGCCCCCCAGGGGAAATCAGCGCACGCGCGCCGCCCCTGGCTACGGCGAGGTGGGGAGGGCTTCGTATATCAACATATTGTGTTCAGGCCAACTTGTTCACTATGTTATATTGTTTTACTAATTTACGCGCACTGTGGTTTTCGCAACTTACCATTAATATATTAGCATCTCTGTATAATGTATATAAACAAGGTATTTAACAATGCGTCGGTTAACGCCATGCAGTTACATTAACATCGCTGCAAAATATCGCGTTAATCATTCAATCAATCAGCTAAAGCACATATGACTACATGTAAGTCGTTCCGGCTTCGTAGGTATGTCTCTTAAATAAATAACTAAATAAATAAATAAATCTAACCGTCATAAGAACATTTGTACCTACACATATTGCACTTTCATTACTTGAAACTTCAGATTAGTTAGATTGTATCGCTAATTAATCCACTGAATATTTTAGTATCCCGTTTTTGTGAATAATTCCAAGCCGAGTTAGTTTTTGTTTGAAGTTACGAGCAGACCTGTTTCAATAAAGTATTAAAACGGAATTTATTTTTCCTGTGTGACAGAGAAAAGATTCGTTCATACCAAAAAAGGTAACGTCGTCCATCGTAAGTTAATGCGAACTTGTCGTATTGTCGAAAACGTATACCGTTAAATTGTTAAAGCTCTCGTGGAGGTTTACGATAATAATATGTAATGACTAACGTAGCTAAACGATAATAGTAAGTTATGACTAACGTAGTTTATTGATAATAGTAAGTAATGACTAAACGCAAAATTTAACCATGGTTAATTTAAACTAGTAAATAGTAAGTAATATACTATAGAGACAGATACTTCATGGTTTAAAATACACTTTTATTAAAAAGAATATTGGGGAAGCTTTTTCGAGCCCACTCGTTCCTTTTCAACCCTGATAGAAATGGCTAAAAAATCCAAATACAAACAGATAGAACGCGTAAAAAGTCATAACCTGAGCGACGCGCGTAATCGGATAATACAGAAATATAAATTACTTGATCAAAAAATTTTACGAATAATTTTGAGAGCTTTATCTAGTGAATAAAAGTTAACCATCCCCAACCTCAAAGGTGGAATCGCGCTTAGATAAAAGACCCTATATGTTCGCGAATTCCGACAACGACCATAATTTCAACCTATGTTTTTTATATTTTTTATTTCTTTCTTTTATTTTGTTTAATTATATATATTTAAAAATGAAGCTGAAACAAATTTTAAAATGACTTTGGTTTCCCATAAGACATGCTGAACACATATCAGTCGACTATAGCTATCTCAACAAGCTATACAGATGTTTCAACTCACACAGTTAACGTAACTTCAAGGCGGTGCGCGTGCGCTGATTTCCCCTGGGGGGCGCGGTCTGGGGCGCGGATTTCTCGGGGGGACGCGGTCTGGGGGCGCGTCGCGGTTAATTTAAAAATCAAATGAAAACATAGATTTAAGTGTTTTGCGCGGTTAATTTGAATTTGAAACATGGATTTGAGTGTTTTGACGTCATAGAATATTCGTTGTTAAAGTAACGTAGAATGGAAATATTTTTAAACTTTAATTTAATATCATTGTAGTACTTAAATATGCTTGGTACTTGACCCTATATCACGAGTATTACTTAAAAAGACTATACATCTAAACTCTACTTTTAACGCAACGAAATACAATTCCGATATTCAAATATATAAAATACTTAGTGAAAAGAGACTCTAACCGTTTTTAAAATTCACAATATATTTATTTAAAAAATCGAACGTTTCGGAGGAACTGTTCCTCCTTCTTCATGGGATTTTTACAAGTCTGACAGTACGATGGTAAAACTTTGGGACGAAAAAATATTTATGCATACATATAGTGGATGCCACTGTTCTTTAGCCGCGAGCGTTTTTTTCTCAAAGGCGAGTCGACCCCCGTCGAAGTGTTATATGGGCTCGATATCTTCGTTCGCGCTCGAGGCTACTATGGTCTGAATGGGTGGATTCTGCGAGAGGAGGAATTGGTTTGTTGTCTGTGTGAGAGGGTGAGGTCCATAAAACATTTAAAAAAGTGGAGAAAACGTGTATAAGTTAAAGGGACCATAGTCACGGTTTAAACATTGCGCAGATTTATTTTTTTAAATTTCGATGGATTCGCGTACATTAAAATTTGTTTTATATAATTTTGGGTCGAGCTAGTATATCTATTGAGCCCCACCTAGCATTATGGCCCCCAAAAACACGAAGGTGTTCGTTAAGGGGAGAATTATTGTACGGGTTGTTTATAATTTTGGGGCTCTTTACGCCCTTGAAGAAATGGGCTACGGCATTGCCCAATGTAATTATCACCACAAGCACGGGAGATTTTATAAATGATGGCCTTGTCGATGAGGTTAGTTGGTTCTTTGTTATTACATAATAAAGCTGACAATTTGGGATGGTGGAAGATAAATAGGAGCGAGACCTACTGATTTAAGATTTTTGGAGAGAAACCATGATAAAAGGGGATACATGCTGGGATGAAAGAAGGAGGAACAAGGAGAATCCAAAAATAGGACTCACTTCAATTTAAATGCACTTTTTGAAAATTAATACTTTCATATGCTACACTGTGAAAAATTACTGTAGCTTCCTGTTAAATTCCTGTTAAATTTTAACAGGTAAATTCCAGTACCAACTTTTACAGTTAGAATTACTAGATAGCTGCTGTACGCAACAGTTAAAAGTCCTGTTCGTCGATTAACCGTTATATTAACAGTAAATTTAATTCAAAAGCTGAAGTATATTTTATTATTTAACACCCTCACTTAAAAACCACTTTGCCCAAGTCTGATAAGCTGAGTTGGATAATTTTTCGATTCAATTATTGTAATTCTGGGGAAAAAATTGCCTGTAATTAAGCTATCGCATTGAAAGAAGCTTCAGTGTTTTCATAGTGAAATGTAAGGGAAGTTGGCTTTAAATATAGTGGAAAATTACCTTTGTTATTCTATGTTCACCCATTGAGTGTGGTAGCAGATGAAAAAAAATTAAATAAGCCAAACTAATACTGTAATATATGCAAATATTTCACTCAGAATCAAAATTATTGAATCCAAATAATATTTAGCTATTTTATTATTAACCTACAGAGCTAGTCAGACTTAGGGAAGCTTGTTTTAAGCTAAGTTAAAAATGAATTTGGAAAAAAAAAATTGCTTGAGCTTTTAAATTTACGATACAGAGTGGATCACATTTAATGTGATGGTTCTGAGTGAAAAATTTTCAAAAGTCAAAGATGAAACTTTAGTGTTTTCAGTTTGAAATTTAAGGGAAGTTACCGTTTTTAACGTGATGGTTAAATTAGAATTAAAAAAAATACATAATTTCAGGTTTTATATAACTGATAGGGTGGATCCAAAAAAAATATTTTTTTAAATTGAACACCATCTCTTCTGAATACCTGTGTTGGGTAATTCTAAGGTGGTCACATATTTTTTTTCGATTCAATAATTGTAATCCTGGGCAAAAAAATGCATGTAATAAAGTTATCGCATTGAAAGAAGCTTCAGTGTTTTCATAGTGAAATGTAAGGGAAGTTGGCTTTAAATATAGTGGAAAATTACCTTTGTTATTCTATGTTCACCCATTGAGTAAGGTAGCAGATGAAAACAAATTAATTAGCCAAACTAATACTGTAATATATGCAAATATTTCACTCAGAATCAAAATTATTGACCCCCAAAAAATATTTAGCTATTTTATTATTAACCTACAGAGCTAGTCAGACTTAGGGAAGCGTGTTTTAAGATAAGTTAAAAATGAATTTGGGGAAAAAAATTGCTTGAGTTTTTAATTTTACGATACAGAGTAGCTCCCATTTAATGTGATGATTCTGAGTGAAAAATTTTCAAAAGTCAAAGTTCAGTCCAGTAACTTTACCATATGAAAAGTTTTCATCAGGTCAAATGAACCCAAAACATTTTCTACGTTATTATGCACCAATGAACTATTAATTACGTAATCTAAAAACAAAAATGACGCGAGCAAGGAGAAATAGCGAGTCTGATTTATAAGATAATAAAAATATTTATTTTTTTACAAAACATTTTATAAGATGATATATTACAAAAATTATTTTTCTTTTACGCGGCAAAAAATATTATAATGCGATACAACAAAAAATTTAAAATGGACATAAATGAAATTTTTTCAACTAATACTGTAATATATGCAAATATTTCACTCAGAATCAAAATTATTGACCCCCAAAAAATATTTAGCTATTTTATTATTAACCTACAGAGCTAGGCAGACTTAGGGAAGCGTGTTTTAAGATAAGTTAAAAATGAATTTGGGGAAAAAAATTGCTTGAGTTTTTAATTTTACGATGCAGAGTAGCTCCCATTTAATGTGATGATTCTTAGTGAAAATTTTTCAAAAGTCCAAGTTATTGGCTTGCATGAAACTTTAGTGTTTTCAGTTTGAAATTTAAGGGAAGTTACCGTTAACTATAGTTGAAAATTATCTTTTTAAGTCTGTGTTCACCTATTGATTTTGTTAGGAAGTGAAAAAATTTCATTTAGCAAGCTTTTTATTAAATTTTATTTTGAAATTTTGGTATCCACCCTGTATCATATATTTAAAAAGCTCAAGTTTTTTTCCAAATTAATTTTAAACTTATCTTCAAACAAGCTTCCCTACACATAACTGAACCACTAAATATTTATCTACGTTATTAGTACTCTACACAACTATTCTGACTTGCATAAGGTTTTTAAAGTGATGTTTAAATTAGAATGCAAAAAAAATAAATAATTTCAGGTTTTATATAACTGATATAGGACTTAACTTGACCCAATTATCAGGTTACTTGGCCCCAGTTCTCAATTAATTTGGCTAAATATAGTACGCTTCTCAAATCAGACGAAACTCTCATATCAAAAAAAAAGAGTTGTTTGATAGCGAGAGGCAGTGGTTAACCATAAAAAAATTAAAAAGGGGGGCCTATGGCGGTTCATCCTTTTATCGCTGACACATGTTGTTTTTCAAAAGAAACGCAGAAAACTCTTTTGACTATTTTGACAAAACTGGGGTGAATATACGAAAAAAACTTTTTGACGGTGCCCTTCTTGTTCTCCGAGCGGCCCCCAAATTTTTTTACGAGCCGCTGTTTTATTAGACACCAAACCCTTAGTGTGGAATCCTTTGGGCCCACGCCGCTCGAGTCTTAATTGAACGATGTGGGCCCCTACGGTCTTTTTCTTTGAAGGGAAAATGGTTTAGGGGCTCTTTTTTTGTGTCAACCCTAACCTTTTTTACGATGCAAATTAAGTTTGATCCACGCGCGACTCCTGAATTTAACATGACGCGTCAAATCGGGTATTGTTAAAATAGTGTGCTTTTTTTACGCACCGAAATGTTTATAAAAAGCGATTGTTTTCACAGCTGTTTTTAAGCGTCGAAGGATGGTCATGGTAAAAGAGTTATATACTCAAAAACTTTTTAAAAAAGACGTCTCAAAGTATTAGATATTTTTTGGTGACAAACGTTTTTGTCGAAAAATGGTTATAAATGAATGTTGTTGCGCGTAGACTTTTATGGAGCCCCATAAACTATGTGGAATAAATCCTTTTAACTATTTCAGTTTAAACTACGAGGGATTCTCATAGATTATTGTTTTTACATCCCAAATGGCCCCTACGTATGGTGGGTCCCCCTCAAAGTGGGTATGGGGGTCCTTTTGGTATAAAAACCCTGGAACTGGATCCTTAAGACATCACAACTCTGCTATCATGGCATCCAGAAGTCCATCGCCTCTGTTCTCGGATGAGGACGTCGACATGTGAGTTTTTTAGTTCGGTGATCTCTAAATGTTATTTTGATATTTCCCCCCAAATAAACCCTTTTTCGATTTTGGCTGGGGTTTTTAATAATAATATATATACTTTCAGCTTCGCCTTAGTGCAAGAGGGTGAACACCTGTTCAACCCGCAGGGTTTGGAGGCCGCTGCTGAAGCGGGTAGCTGGAGTCGCTCTTCTTCGGAGGGTGAAGGATGTTATCCGGACCCGCAATTCCAGCGACCCGCCGACGTAATCCCTACCGCCGGACCTGGTTTCGTCATTGACGGGGATGGGTAAGCTTGAATTTATACCTAAATATTGATAATAATATATTCCGTATTTTAAAATATATATTTTAGTCTCATCAGAGACGTTTCGGCCCTCTTTGAGGCCCGGGCGTACCTGACGGTGACGACCTCCCCGTCATTGGCGATGTCGGCGGTTCAGCTCGACAGCGACCTGCAAACCCTGCGGGTTTTATTAGATCTCATTTTTCATAACCGTGTTTTCTTATAAAAAATAAATAAATTCTTTATCTTATACCTTGTCTCTTTTTTTATTTAATTCTATTATTAGACACCCCATATCCGGATGTAATCCCCGTAGAGCCGGTCGACTTAGACCAAATTGACCCTAGGCTCCGGTTATTCCCACCTAGCGACTCGCTTATAACGTACGCATATATTTTTTTTACAAAAAACGCCGTGTTGCTTAGTCTTTTTTTCTAAAAAGGAACCTCATGGGAGCAGACCACCAACCCAGTCTCGAAGTCGTGGCCTTCGCTCAAAGGTAATTTTAAGTTATTTCAGACGATTTAAATTTACGTCATACAAACCTCCACACCTTTTTTTAGACTTTCGCTCGAAATAAGCGAGTTGTGTCGATGGAAGGTAGGAGCGTGTCTCGCGTACACCGACAGCGAGGAGCAGTCCCAAGCTGTATACGACACAGAGGGGCTGTTCCACGACATGCTCCAACAACTACTCATCGACAGCCTCTAATTATTGTATATATTTTTTTCATTTCTCGTTTGTATTTTTCATTTGTAAATAATTCCTTTCTATATATTAGTTATTTGTCAATATTTCTTTTTGTATATTTTAGTCATATGTTTATTTTAGTTATTTGCTTATTTTAATAATTTGTATGCCATTTGCTTTTTTATAAAATATATAAAGTTGAAATCCGTTTTTTGGTTTATTGATAAATTTAGTTTAAAGATAACTTCCGGTATGGAAGGTTCTACCCCCACCTCTCCCATTAGTCATCAAATTATTATCGCTATATATATAAGACATTCACCCCCGTCATCCATCGGCAGTACACTACAAACCGTTTCTCGAGCATCATGTCTAACCGAAGCTGTGTAGATAACGTTCCTGGGTCCACTGTCGCTGTCCCTCGTATGTCAGACGATACTGCGGCTAGACACTACAAATACGTGAGTTAGAACTTTTATTTAAATTATTTATACAAGTTGCAGAAGGTAGTTCGTTTCAACCCTTTAAAATGTCGAATTAATTACAATTATATAGATAAATTACGATTTAAACGGATTATATATCGGATTAGTCGTAATCATGTAAACAAAAGTTCTAAATTAAATTTAAATAACTTGTCCTTATTAATTATATTCTAGGGTTCGCCAGCGATAAATAAATTATAGCAATAAATTTAAGGAGTTTAGGGATGGGTGGAGCAAATTACGGCTCTTCGTTTTTTCCAATTGAAATTCGGATGTACCCAAAAATGGACCCAATGTGCCCTAAAAACAACCAAAGTCACCATTTTCGCCCCTATGTACCCCATTTCGGACCAAATGTACCCCAAACTGGACCCTTTAGCTTTATTGTAATGTTAAACGCCCATAGAGATCCCCCCTAAAAAGAATAATAAACTGGCGGTCCAATTTTGGGTACATAAATTATTTCGGAGAGATAAAACTAATTCGGGCAAACTGCCGCGATTTATAGTGAATGGGAAAAAAAGCCAATTTCTAGCGATTGGGAGCAATAATAAAACCTTATAATTTGTACACACTCTGCTCTTTTTTTCCAAAACACTTTTACCGATGACCACCCGCTATTTTACGGTACCCTTTTACAACCCTTAGGAGCCCGAAAGTGTTTGAAAGTGTTTGTCGGCGAAAACCCATTGAACTATTTATTACCAACTCGAAAAGACAGGTGCCCTAGGCCCGACATTCACTATGACGGGTAGGCTGTTTGCATAACATCGTGTCAGTCCACACCGCCTGCCGAATAGGGGCAGATAACCTATTGACCTAAAATGGGTTAACACCTGTGTTTTACGGGTTATAACATCGTAAATCAGCTAACCTTTTGACCTAAAATGGGGTGCATCCAGATATTAACTATGACGGATCGGCTGTTTGCATAACGTCGTGTCACCGCCATAGATAACCTATTGACCTAACATCGTAAATCAACCTCGTAAATCAGCTAACCTTTTAACCCCGCCGAAAATGTGCGCAAAATGGGGGCCCCTACAGGGGCCTGTTTCACACCTATTTAACGGCTGTTTGCATCGTGTCCATAGGGGCAGATAACCCATTGACCTAACATCGTAAATCAGCTAACCTTTTGACCCCCGCCGAAAATGTACGCAAAATGGGGGCCCTATAGGGGCCTGTTTCACCCTTATTTAACGGCTGTTTGCATCGTGTCCATAGGGGCAGATAACCTATTGACCTAACATCGTAAATCAACCTCGTAAAACAGCTAACCTTTTGACCCCGCCGAATATTGCCGCAAAAGGGGGCCCCTATAGGGGCCCGTTTCACCCCCGTTTCCCCCGCCCGCAGGTGCCCCCTTATCGGTATACAGACTCACTTATCTCTCAGGCTTATTTATATCAATAATTATTTAAGTTTATTGATTTGATAATCAATTGCTTGTGTCGATTTTAAATCAAAACCCTGTTTGACTAACGCATTTTATCAAAATTTGGCATTTCAACACGGCAATCTGCCAGATAAATGGATTTTGGAGCTGGAAATATTCTTCATTCTTAAGAATTAATTCAAAATTTATCTCGATTTTCTTAGTGTGGTTAACATAAAAGAGCTGCCAGGCTTATTAATATCAATAATTATTCAAGTTTATAGATTTGATAATCAATTGCAAGTGTCAATGTTTCTTCAAAACCCTGTTTGAGTGAAGAAATTTACCAAAATTTGGAATTTCAACACGGCAATCTTCCAGATAAATGGATTTTGGAACTGGAAATATTCTTCATTCTTAAGAATTAATTCAAAATTTATCTCGATTTTCTTAGTGTGGTTAACATAAAAGAGCTGCCAGGCTTATTAATATCAATAATTATTCAAGTTTATAGATTTGATAATCAATTGCAAGTGTCAATGTTTCTTCAAAACCCTGTTTGAGTGAAGAAATTTACCAAAATTTGGCATTTCAACACGGCAATCTGCCAGATAAATGGATTTTGGAACTGGAAATATTCTTCATTCTTAAGAATTAATTCAAAATTTATCTCGATTTTCTTAGTGTGGTTAACATAAAAGAGCTGCCAGGCTTATTTATATCAATAATTATTCAAGTTTATAGATTTGATAATCAATTGCAAGTGTCAATGTTTCTTCAAAACCCTGTTTGAGTGAAGAAATTTACCAAAATTTGGCATTTCAACACGGCAATCTGCCAGATAAATGGATTTTGGAACTGGAAATATTCTTCATTCTTAAGAATTAATTCAAAATTTATCTCGATTTTCTTAGTGTGGTTAACATAAAAGAGCTGCCAGGCTTATTTATATCAATAATTATTTAAGTTTATTGTTTTGTTAATCAATTGCTAGTGTCGATTTTACTTCAAAACCCTGTTTGACTAACGCAATTTATCAAAATTTGGCATTTCAACACGGCAATCTGCCAGATAAATGGATTTTGGGGCTGGAAATATTCTTCATTCTTTAGAATTAATTCAAAATTTATCTCGATTTTCTTAGTGTGGTTAACATAACATAGCTGCCAGGCTTATTTATATCAATAATTATTTAAGTTTATTGTTTTGTTAATCAATTGCTAGGGTCGATTTTACTTCAAAACCCTGTTTGACTAACGCAATTTATCAAAATTTGGCATTTCAACACGGCAATCTGCCAGATAAATGGATTTTGGGGCAGTTTGAACTCGAACTAATTCGATATTCCTGTCTTCCAGATCTGCCAAGAAACGTGTCAACGCTATCGTTTCATTTGTCTGGAGAAAAGGATCATATAATCTAAAAGAATCGTCTCTAACAACTATTTCCAAGTAAAATATCATAATTCGTCTCTCCGACTGTATTTACTCGGGAAGTGCGCATCTTTAATATCTACGCGGCGTGCCTAGCCGGTTAAATTGTGTTTTACGCATATCTTCGACGCCAGAGTACGAGAGATAACGACAACGAAACAATAAAAAATTCCACCGTCATCTTTTTTTTCGTCCATTGAAAGCGAAGTGATTTAAGGAGCGACAGCACAATCAAGACTCCAGAGCGCCAGCAGTTTGAACTCGAACTAATTCGATATTCCTGTCTTCCAGGTAATAAACATTTTTGTTTTTCTCTTATCTTGTATCTGCTGGTGCTCTCAACATTGTGTTATATCTGCTTTGAATATGGAAACGGAACCTACTTTAGCTATAATTCTGAATGAATTAAAACAATTCAGAACAGACACTAACACAGAACTAGATAAAATAAATACGTCGAACCAACAAATTGTTTCTAAAATCGATAAAATGTGTAAAAAAATAAATGAACATGAGTCCCGACTAGTTAAAATAGAAGATAAAATTGAAGATATTGATGGTCTACGTTTAGAATTAGATAACTTTAAAGACAATGTGAATAGTGGCTTAATCGATAAAGATAAGGTGATATTGGAGTTAAAAAATCATATTGATTCCCTAGAGATTGATAAAAGACGTAACAATATTATCATAACAGGACTACCAGAAAAACCAGGGGAAGATAAATCTCAATTAGCTAAAGAAGTAAAAACAATTCTTAAGGAGTTATTAAACATAGAATGCAATTTGACCCAGCATCAAGTATTTAGGAGAGGTGAAAAAAAAAGAATAATTGTCAAACTCGATAATCCTGCTCTTAAAACGGAAGTAATGAAACAGGTATATAAATTAAAACATTCCGATATTTTCATCTCTCATGATTACACCGTAAGGCAAGAAACCACGAGATATCATCTGAGACAATTTGTCAGAAAAAATATCAATAACGGGGCAAAATTCAATTCGCAGTACACAGTGGTGATGGATGGTAAAATTTATTATTATAATGAAAAAGATAATGGTGTTCAATTAAAAATTTAAAAACTAAAAAAAGCAAAAGATCTCGAATTTTCTCCCTAACCCTGTTAATGAAAATAACCTATATAAATATTTGTAGTGCGAACTGCAATTTGCCTAAATTAGAAGCCCAGTGTGCGGGTGAAAACATGGATTTATTTGCTATTACTGAGACCTGGTTTATGAATGATTTTGTGACTTATTTTCCCAACTATATTTTCGTCGGTCTAGGCGGAAGAATAGGCGGTGGTATAGGTTTTTATATAAAGGAAGGATTAGGATTTTCAGTAATAAATGACAACTGTTTTTTTAACGAAAATATTGAAAGTTTTTGTATTAAATTAACTGCTTCCGGTGAGATAATCACTGTCATATATAGACCGCATTCAGCGAAATTTGATTACTTTATTGAAAAATGTGAGGAAATCCTACTAAACTCTAACAACATCTCATCTAGACAAATTACAATGGGTGACTATAACTTTGACTTCAATTCAAATACTCCATGCCCTTTAGCGATCAGTGATTTATATTCTAGCTACGGCTTAAAAAAAACTATATTTCAAAGTACAAGACCCAGATCGGGAAAATGCATAGACAATCTGTTTACTAATATCGATGGTGTAGCTGATGTTATACAGAACGCCGATATATCTGATCACTCTCCAATTAGGTTTTTTTATGAAGGAGAAAGCAAGATAATTCAATGTATTAAAATTAGAGATATGTCACTAAAAAATATGAAAAAATTTTCTTGTACCGTAAACTATATTAACTGGGATAAGTTGTACGAAATAGATGATGTAAATATAGCTTTTAATTTTTTTAGTGACAATCTGAGGTTGGCTTATACAAAAAGTTTTCCATTTAAAAATGTAAAATTATCAAAACAATCATGGATCACGGAGAGTATCAAAGCTCTGATAAAAAAGAAACGTAAATTATACAAAATTAGTAAACGTAGTCCGACGGCTGTGAACAGAGATAACTATATTAAATGGCGCAACTACTGCAATAACCAAATTAGAAATGCCAGGAGCTCTTTTATTTACAATAAAATTCAGAACGCTAAGTCTAGTAAAGAAAAGTGGAAGATAATTAATCAAGTTACTGGCAAAAATAAAACTAAAAAACCGATACCTAGTTCTCTCACACCAGATATAATGAACACCCACTTTACAACTGTTATTGACGCTAATAGAAAGTTTGATTCCCCTATTGATATAAATATGAACCCCGAAACCTTTGCTTTATTTGATATTAACGAAACAGAACTTAAAACTATAGTTGAAGGGCTCGCACCAAATAGTTCCCCAGGATGTGACGAATTTAATCCCCGACCTATCAAATTTATTCTAAATCAAATAATAACTCCATTACTCTTCCTTATAAACATGACTTTTGCTAAAGGAACATATCCAGATCGTCTAAAAATAGCAACAATTACTCCAATTTTTAAAAAGGGTGACCCTACGTGTCCAAATAATTATAGGCCAATCTCCGTATTGTCTATCTTCGCTAAGATATTTGATAAATGCTACATCCTACGTCTTACAAATTTCTGTGACAAATTTAAATTAATATCAGACAACCAATTTGGATTTAGGAAAGGAGGGGGAACAGATCAGGCTTTGGCATCAGTATATAAAAAAATATTAGACGCATTAGACGAATCAAAATATCTTTTGGGCATTTTCTTAGATCTCGAGAAGGCCTTTGATAGCGTTCAGTATGATCGCCTTATTAAAAAATTATATCGTCTGGGTGTAAGAGGTTTAGCATTAGATTGGATAAAGAGCTACCTTACGAATAGAGTTTGTGTAACCAAAGTAAATAAATATGTATCTAGTCCAAAAAAAAATCTTAATAGGCGTTCCACAGGGCTCAATTTTATCCCCTATTTTATTTAACTTGTATATCAACGATATAACAAAACTATTATCTTCGGAATATCTAAAACTTTATGCAGACGACACAGTACTAATGATTGTAGGGACAAAGTTAAAAGCACTAATAAACAAAGGGAATGAGCTATTAAATATTGTAAATAATTGGATAGAAAATAACGGTCTAAAATTAAATAAACTTAAAACAGAGTATATGATCTTTGCTAATGTTAATAAAAAAGTAAACGAGTCGGACTGCAAAATAATGGTTAAAGGAGTTGAAATAATAAGAGTTCACAAATTTAAATATCTGGGGGTATGGCTAGATGACAAATTAACATGGAGCAGTCATATCGATTATTTATGTACAAAATTGGCTGCCGCAACATATATAATTAGAAAATGTAGGGATTTTTTCCCAAGAAGTGCACTTTTTAATTTATATTACAGTTTCTTTTATTCCCATGTGAATTATGGTATTGTGTTGTGGGGTAATGCCGCGGATAATTATCTTGTCAGAATAAAAACCTTGCAAAAAAGGGCCTTACGAGGAATTTACAATTTAAATTGGCAGGCACCATCGGAACCTCTCTTTGTTAAAAATAAACTTTTAAATGTTGAACAAATGTATAAAATATCATGTTTAAAATTTATCTATAAAAATATTACTACCGTGTCAATCCCTTTATTTACTTATAATATTAAAAACCGTCTAACTAAGTTAAAAATTTTGTTAAAACCGCCACTATGCCGCACTACAAAAAAACTAAACTCTATTTTTTATCAAGGCGTAGTATTATATAATATGTATCAAATCAGCATTGAGGGAATAAAAACAGTGGGTGCCGTCTTTAATGCGTTTAAAAATATAATAATGAATAATTTCAAACTTTGGTATGAAACTGTGAGATAGTGTTTGAATATTATGTTTTTTTTATAGTGTTTTTTTTTTAATGTTGTTTTTTTTCCGGTTTATTATTAGATATGTTAAAAAAAAATTTTACTTAATTAAATTTGTTGTTTTAATAGCAAGTGGCAGGGCTATAAGTCGCTAGAAGACTTGGCCCTCCAACAACTTATGTATTACTAAAAAATTAATAAATTTGAATTTGAATTTGAAAATATTCTTCATTCTTTAGAATTAATTCAAAATTTATCTCGATTTTCTTAGTGTGGTTAACATAACATAGCTGCCAGGCTTATTTATATCAATAATTATTTAAGTTTATTGATTTGATAATCAATTGCTTGTGTCGATTTTACTTCAAAACCCTGTTTGCCTAACGCATTTTATCAAAATTTGGCATTTCAACACGGCAATCTGCCAGATAAATGGATTTTGGAACTTGAAATATTCTTCATTCTTAAGAATTAATTCAAAATTTGTCTCGATTTTCTTAGTGTGGTTAACATAACATAGCTGCCAGGCTTATTTATATCAATAATTATTTAAGTTTATTGATTTGATAATCAATTGCTTGTGTCGATTTTACTTCAAAACCCTGTTTGACTAACGCATTTTATCAAAATTTGGCATTTCAACACGGCAATCTGCCAGATAAATGGATTTTGGAGCTGGAAATATTCTTCATTCTTAAGAATTAATTCAAAATTTATCTCGATTTTCTTAGTGTGGTTAACATAACAGAGCTGCCAGGTTTATTTATATCAATAATTATTCAAGTTTATTGATTTGATAATCAATTGCAAGTGTCAATGTTTCTTCAAAACCCTGTTTGAGTGAAGAAATTTACCAAAATTTGGCATTTCAACACGGCAATCTGCCAGATAAATGGATTTTGGAACTGAAAATATTCTTCATTCTTAAGAATTAATTCAAAATTTATCTCGATTTTCTTAGTGTGGTTAACATAAAAGAGCTGCCAGGCTTATTAATATCAATAATTATTCAAGTTTTCTGATTTGATAATCAATTGCAAGTGTAAATGTTTCTTCAAAACCCTGTTAGAGTGAAGCAATTTACGAAAATTTGGCATTTCAACACGGCAATCTGCCTGATAAATGGATATTGGACTGGAAATATTCTTCATTCTTAAGAATTAATTCAAAATTTATCTCGATTTTCTTAGTGTAGTTAACATAAAAGTGTTGCCAGTTTAATTAAATCTTTAATCACTTAGGTTTATTTTTTTTGTTATCAAAATATAAGTGTCGTTCTTACTTTTAAGCCGTAATTGACCGAGGCGACTAACTAAAAATATTAATTTCCTTTATGAATTCCGTAAGTTTTTTTTGCTGTTGGAAATCCGCCAAAATCTTCCTTCTTAGGCAGATCAACTGGTTATAAAACTGAAAAAGCTAAGATAATTATGGAGTGTGACTAATATAACATAGCTGCCAGGCTTATTTATATCAATAATTATTTAAGTTTATTGTTTTGTTAATCAATTGCTAGTGTCGATTTTACTTCAAAACCCTGTTTGACTAACGCAATTTATCAAAATTTGGCATTTCAACACGGCAATCTGCCAGATAAATGGATTTTGGGGCTGGAAATATTCTTCATTCTTTAGAATTAATTCAAAATTTAGCTCGATTTTCTTAGTGTGGTTAACATAACATAGCTGCCAGGCTTATTTATATCAATAATTATTTAAGTTTATTGATTTGATAATCAATTGCTTGTGTCGATTTTACTTCAAAACCCTGTTTGACTAACGCATTTTATTAAAATTTGGCATTTCAACACGGCAATCTGCCAGATAAATGGATTTTGGAGCTTAAAATATTCTTCATTCTTAAGAATTAATTCAAAATTTATCTCGATTTTCTTAGTGTGTCTAACATAACATAGCTGCCAGGCTTAGTTATATCAATAATTATTTAAGTTTATTGATTTGATAATCAATTGCTTGTGTCGATTTTACTTCAAAACCCTGTTTGAGTGAAGAAATTTACCAAAATTTGGCATTTCAACACGGCAATCTGCCAGATAAATGGATTTTGGAACTGGAAATATTCTTTATTCTTAAGAATTAATTTAAAATTTATCTCGATTTTCTTAGTGTGGTTAACATAACAGAGCTGCCATGTTTATTTATATCAATAATTATTCAAGTTTATTGATTTGATAATCAATTGCAAGTGTCAATGTTTCTTCAAAACCCTGTTTGAGTGAAGAAATTTACCAAAATTTGGCATTTCAACACGGCAATCTGCCAGATAAATGGATTTTGGAACTGGAAATATTCTTCATTCTTAAGAATTAATTCAAAATTTATATCGATTTTCTTAGTGTAGTTAACATAAAAGTGTTGCCAGTTTAATTAAATCTTTAATCACTTAGGTTAATTTTTTTCGTTATCAAAATATAAGTGTCGTTCTTACTTTTAAGCCGTAATTGACCGAGGCGACTAACTAAAAATGTTAATTTCCTCCATGAATTCCGTAAGTTTTTTTTGCTGTTGGAAATCCGCCAAAATCTTCCTTCTTAGGCAGATCAACTGGTTATAAAACTGAAAAAGTTAAGATAATTATGGAGTGTGACTAATATAACATAGCTGCCAGGCTTATTTATATCAATAATTATTTAAGTTTATTGTTTTGTTAATCAATTGCTAGTGTCGATTTTACTTCAAAACCCTGTTTGAATAACGCAATTTATCAAAATTTGGCATTTCAACACGGCAATCTGCCAGATAAATGGATTTTTGAGCTGGAAATATTAATTATTCTTAAGAATTAATTCAAAATTTATATTTATTTTCTTAGTGTGGTTAACAAAACAGAGCTGCCAGGCTTATTTATATCAATAATTATTCAAGTGTATTGATTTGTTAATCAATTGCTAGTGTCAATGTATCTTCAAAACCCTGTTTGACTGAAGAAATTTACCAAAATGTGGCATTTCAACACGGCAATCTGCCAGATAAATGGATTTTGGAGCTGGAATTAATTCAAAATTTATATTAATTTTGTTAGTGTGGTTAACAAAACAGAGCTGCCAGGCTTATTTATATCAATAATTATTCAAGTTTATTGATATGTTAATCAATTGCTAGTGTTAATGTATCTTCAAAACCCTGTTTGACTGAAGAAATTTACCAAAATGTGGCATTTCAACACGGCAATCTGCCAGATAAATGGATTTTTGAGCTGGAAATATTAATTATTCTTAAGAATTAATTCAAAATTTATATTTATTTTCTTAGTGTGGTTAACAAAACAGAGCTGCCAGGCTTATTTATATCAATAATTATTCAAGTGTATTGATTTGTTAATCAATTGCTAGTGTCAATGTATCTTCAAAACCCTGTTTGACTGAAGAAATTTACCAAAATGTGGCATTTCAACACGGCAATCTGCCAGATAAATGGATTTTGGAGCTGGAATTAATTCAAAATTTATATTAATTTTGTTAGTGTGGTTAACAAAACAGAGCTGCCAGGCTTATTTATATCAATAATTATTCAAGTTTATTGATATGTTAATCAATTGCTAGTGTTAATGTATCTTCAAAACCCTGTTTGACTGAAGAAATTTACCAAAATGTGGCATTTCAACACGGCAATCTGCCAGATAAATGGATTTTTGAGCTGGAATTAATTTAAAATTTATCTCGATTTTCTTAGTGTGGTTAACATAACAGAGCTGCCATGTTTATTTATATCAATAATTATTCAAGTTTATTGATTTGATAATCAATTGCAAGTGTCAATGTTTCTTCAAAACCCTGTTTGAGTGAAGAAATTTACCAAAATTTGGCATTTCAACACGGCAATCTGCCAGATAAATGGATTTTGGAACTGGAAATATTCTTCATTCTTAAGAATTAATTCAAAATTTATATCGATTTTCTTAGTGTGGTTAACATAACAGAGCTGCCAGGCTTATTTATATCAATAATTATTCAAGTTTATTGATTTGTTAATCAATTGCTTGTGTCGATTTTACTTCAAAACCCTGTTTGACTAACGCATTTTATTAAAATTTGGCATTTCAACACGGCAATCTGACAGATAATTGGATTTTGGAACTGGAAATATTCTTCATTCCTTAGAATTAATTCAAAATTTATCTCGATTTTCTTAGGGTGGTTAACATAACAGAGCTGCCATGTTTATTTATATCAATAATTATTCAAGTGTATTGATTTGTTAATCAATTGCTAGTGTCAATGTATCTTCAAAACCCTGTTTGACTGAAGAAATTTACAAAAATGTGGCATTTCAACACGAAAATCTGCCAGATAAATGGATTTTGGAGCTGGAATTAATTCAAAATTTATATTAATTTTGTTAGTGTGGTTAACAAAACAGAGCTGCTAGGCTTATTTATATCAATAATTATTCAAGTTTATTGATATGTTAATCAATTGATAGTGTTAATGTATCTTCAAAACCCTGTTTGACTGAAGAAATTTACCAAAATTTGGCATTTCAACACGGCAATCTGCCAGATAAATGGATTTTTGAGCTGGAAATATTAATTATTCTTAAGAATTAATTAAAAATTTATATTTATTTTCTTAGTGTGGTTAACAAAACAGAGCTGCCAGGCTTATTTATATCAATAATTATTCAAGTTTATTGATTTGTTAATCAATTGCTTGTGTCGATTTTACTTCAAAACCCTGTTTGACTAACGCATTTTATCAAAATTTGGCATTTCAACACGGCAATCTGACAGATAATTGGATTTTGGAACTGGAAATATTCTTCATTCCTTAGAATTAATTCAAAATTTATCTCGATTTTCTTAGTGTGGTTAACATAACAGAGCTGCCAGGCTTATTTATATCAATAATTATTCAAGTTTATTGATTTGATAATCAATTGCAAGTGTCAATGTTTCTTCAAAACCCTGTTAGAGTGAAAAAATTTACCAAAATTTGGCATTTCAACACGGCAATCTGCCAGATAAATGGATTTTGGAACTGGAAATATTCTTCATTCTTAAGAATTAATTCAAATTTATCTCGATTTTCTTAGTGTGGTTAACATAACAGAGCTGCCATGTTTATTTATATCAATAATTATTCAAGTTTATTGATTTGATAATCAATTGCAAGTGTCAATGTTTCTTCAAAACCCTGTTTGAGTGAAGAAATTTACCAAAATTTGGCATTTCAACACGGCAATCTGCCAGATAAATATATTTTGGAACTTTAAATATTCTTCATTCTTAAGAATTAATTCAAATTTATCTCGATTTTCTTAGTGTGGTTAACATAACAGAGCTGCCAGGCTTATTTATATCAATAATTATTCAAGTTTATTGATTTGATAATCAATTGCAAGTGTCAATGTTTCTTCAAAACCCTGTTAGAGTGAAAAAATTTACCAAAATTTGGCATTTCAACACGGCAATCTGCCAGATAAATGGATTTTGGAACTGGAAATATTCTTCATTCTTAAGAATTAATTTAAAATTTATCTCGATTTTCTTAGTGTGGTTAACATACCAGAGCTGCCAGGCTTATTTATATCAATAATTATTCAAGTTTATTGATTTGTTAATCAATTGCTTGTGTCGATTTTACTTCAAAACCCTGTTTGACTAACGCATTTTATCAAAATTTGGCATTTCAACACGGCAATCTGACAGATAATTGGATTTTGGAACTGGAAATATTCTTCATTCTTTAGAATTAATTCAAAATTTATCTCGATTTTCTTAGTGTGGTTAACATAACAGAGCTGCCATGTTTATTTATATCAATAATTATTCAAGTTTATTGATTTGATAATCAATTGCAAGTGTCAATGTTTCTTCAAAACCCTGTTTGAGTGAAGAAATTTACCAAAATTTGGCATTTCAACACGGCAATCTGCCAGATAAATGAATTTTGGAACTGGAAATATTCTTCATTCTTAAGAATTAATACAAAATTTATCTCGATTTTCTTAGTGTGGTTAACATAACAGAGCTGCCAGGCTTATTTATATCAATAATTATTCAAGTTTATTGATTTGATAATAAATTGCAAGTGTAAATGTTTCTTCAAAACCCTGTTAGAGTGAAGCAATTTTCGAAAATTTGGCATTTCAACACGGCAATCTGCCAGATAAATGGATTTTTGAGCTGGAAATATTCTTTATTATTAAGAATTAATACAAAATTTATCTCGATTTTCTTAGTGTGGTTAACATAACAGAGCTGCCAGGCTTATTTATATCAATAATTATTCAAGTTTATTGATTTGATATTCAATTGCAAGTGTAAATGTTTCTTCAAAACCCTGTTAGAGTGAAGCAATTTACGAAAATTTGGCATTTCAACACGGCAATCTGCCAGATAAATGGATTTTTGAGCTGGAAATATTAATTATTCTTAAGAATTAATTCAAAATTTATCTCGATTTTCTTAGTGTGGTTAACATAACAGAGCTGCCAGGCTTATTTATATCAATAATTATTCAAGTTTATTGATTTGATAATCAATTGCAAGTGTAAATGTTTCTTCAAAACCCTGTTAGAGTGAAGCAATTTACGAAAATTTGGCATTTCAACACGGCTATCTGCCAGATAAATGGATTTTTGAGCTGGAAATATTAATTATTCTTAAGAATTAATTCAAAATTTATCTCGATTTTCTTAGTGTGGTTAACATAACAGAGCTGCCAGGCTTATTTATATCAATAATTATTCAAGTTTATTGATGTGATAATCAATTGCAAGTGTAAATGTTTCTTCAAAACCCTGTTAGAGTGAAGCAATTTACGAAAATTTGGCATTTCAACACGGCAATCTGCCTGATAAATGGATATTGGACTGGAAATATTCTTCATTCTTAAGAATTAATTCAAAATTTATCTCGATTTTCTTAGTGTAGTTAACATAAAAGTGTTGCCAGTTTAATTAAATCTTTAATCACTTAGGTTTATTTTTTTTTGTTATCAAAATATAAGTGTCGTTCTTACTTTTAAGCCGTAATTGACCGAGGCGACTAACTAAAAATATTAATTTCCTTTATGAATTCCGTAAGTTTTTTTTGCTGTTGGAAATCCGCCAAAATCTTCCTTCTTAGGCAGATCAACTGGTTATAAAACTGAAAAAGTTAAGATAATTATGGAGTGTGACTAATATAACATAGCTGCCAGGCTTATTTATATCAATAATTATTTAAGTTTATTGTTTTGTTAATCAATTGCTAGTGTCGATTTTACTTCAAAGACCTGTTTGACTAACGCAATTTATCAAAATTTGGCATTTCAACACGGCAATCTGCCAGATAAATGGATTTTGGGGCTGGAAATATTCTTCATTCTTTAGAATTAATTCAAAATTTATCTCGATTTTCTTAGTGTGGTTAACATAACAGAGCTGCCAGGCTTATTTATATCAATAATTATTCAAGTTTATTGATTTGATAATCAATTGCAAGTGTAAATGTTTCTTCAAAACCCTGTTAGAGTGAAGCAATTTACGAAAATTTGGCATTTCAACACGGCAATCTGCCAGATAAATGGATTTTTGAGCTGGAAATATTAATTATTCTTAAGAATTAATTCAAAATTTATCTCGATTTTCTTAGTGTGGTTAACATAACAGAGCTGCCAGGCTTATTTATATCAATAATTATTCAAGTTTATTGATGTGATAATCAATTGCAAGTGTAAATGTTTCTTCAAAACCCTGTTTGAGTGAAGAAATTTACCAAAATTTGGCATTTCAACACGGCAATCTGCCAGATAAATGGATTTTGGAACTGGAAATATTCTTCATTCTTAAGAATTAATTCAAAATTTATCTCGATTTTCTTAGTGTGGTTAACATACCAGAGCTGCCAGGCTTATTTATATCAATAATTTTTCAAGTTTATTGATTTGTTAATCAATTGCTTGTGTCGATTTTACTTCAAAACCCAGTTTGACTAACGCATTTTATCAAAATTTGGCATTTCAACATGGCAATCTGACAGATAATTGGATTTTGGAACTGGAAATATTCTTCATTCTTTAGAATTAATTCAAAATTTATCTCGATTTTCTTAGTGTGGTTAACATAACAGAGCTGCCATGTTTATTTATATCAATAATTATTCAAGTTTATTGATTTGATAATCAATTGCAAGTGTCAATGTTTCTTCAAAACCCTGTTTGAGTGAAGAAATTTACCAAAATTTGGCATTTCAACACGGCAATCTGCCAGATAAATGGATTTTGGAACTGGAAATATTCTTCATTCATAAGAATTAATTCAAAATTTATCTTGATTTTCTTAGTGTGGTTAACATAACAGAGCTGCCAGGCTTATTTATATCAATAATTATTCAAGTTTATTGATTTGATAATCAATTGCAAGTGTCAATGTTTCTTCAAAACCCTGTTTGAGTGAAGAAATTTACCAAAATTTGGCATTTCAACACGGCAATCTGCCAGATAAATGGATTTTGGAACTGGAAATATTCTTCATTCTTTAGAATTAATTTAAAATTTATCTCGATTTTCTTAGTGTGGTTAACATACCAGAGCTGCCAGGCTTATTTATATCAATAATTATTCAAGTTTATTGATTTGTTAATCAATTGCTTGTGTCGATTTTACTTCAAAACCCTGTTTGACTAACGCATTTTATCAAAATTTGGCATTTCAACACGGCAATCTGACAGATAATTGGATTTTGGAACTGGAAATATTCTTCATTCTTTAGAATTAATTCAAAATTTATCTCGATTTTCTTAGTGTGGTTAACATAACAGAGCTGCCATGTTTATTTATATCAATAATTATTCAAGTTTATTGATTTGATAATCAATTGCAAGTGTCAATGTTTCTTCAAAACCCTGTTTGAGTGAAGAAATTTACCAAAATTTGGCATTTCAACACGGCAATCTGCCAGATAAATGAATTTTGGAACTGGAAATATTCTTCATTCTTAAGAATTAATACAAAATTTATCTCGATTTTCTTAGTGTGGTTAACATAACAGAGCTGCCAGGCTTATTTATATCAATAATTATTCAAGTTTATTGATTTGATAATCAATTGCAAGTGTAAATGTTTCTTCAAAACCCTGTTAGAGTGAAGCAATTTTCGAAAATTTGGCATTTCAACACGGCAATCTGCCAGATAAATGGATTTTTGAGCTGGAAATATTCTTCATTATTAAGAATTAATACAAAATTTATCTCGATTTTCTTAGTGTGGTTAACATAACAGAGCTGCCAGGCTTATTTATATCAATAATTATTCAAGTTTATTGATTTGATAATCAATTGCAAGTGTAAATGTTTCTTCAAAACCCTGTTAGAGTGAAGCAATTTTCGAAAATTTGGCATTTCAACACGGCAATCTGCCAGATAAATGGATTTTTGAGCTGGAAATATTCTTCATTCTTAAGAATTAATACAAAATTGATCTCGATTTTCTTAGTGTGGTTAACATAACAGAGCTGCCAGGCTTATTTATATCAATAATTATTCAAGTTTATTGATTTGATATTCAATTGCAAGTGTAAATGTTTCTTCAAAACCCTGTTTGAGTGAAGAAATTTACCAAAATTTGGCATTTCAACACGGCAATCTGCCAGATAAATGGATTTTGGAACTGGAAATATTCTTCATTCTTAAGAATTAATTCAAAATTTATCTCGATTTTCTTAGTGTGGTTAACATAACAGAACTGCCAGGCTTATTTATATCAATAATTATTCAAGTTAATTGATTTGATAATCAATTGCAAGTGTCAATGTTTCTTCAAAACCCTGTTAGAGTGAAGAAATTTACCAAAATTTGGCATTTCAACACGGCAATCTGCCAGATAAATGGATTTTGGAACTGGAAATATTCTTCATTCTTAAGAATTAATTTAAAATTTATCTCGATTTTCTTAGTGTGGTTAACATACCAGAGCTGCCAGGCTTATTTATATCAATAATTTTTCAAGTTTATTGATTTGTTAATCAATTGCTTGTGTCGATTTTACTTCAAAACCCAGTTTGACTAACGCATTTTATCAAAATTTGGCATTTCAACACGGCAATCTGACAGATAATTGGATTTTGGAACTGGAAATATTCTTCATTCTTTAGAATTAATTCAAAATTTATCTCGATTTTCTTAGTGTGGTTAACATAACAGAGCTGCCATGTTTATTTATATCAATAATTATTCAAGTTTATTGATTTGATAATCAATTGCAAGTGTCAATGTTTCTTCAAATACCTGTTTGAGTGAAGAAATTTACCAAAATTTGGCATTTCAACACGGCAATCTGCCAGATAAATGGATTTTGGAACTGGAAATATTCTTCATTCTTAAGAATTAATTCAAAATTTATTTTGATTTTCTTAGTGTGGTTAACATAACAGAGCTGCCAGGCTTATTTATATCAATAATTATTCAAGTTTATTGATTTGATAATCAATTGCAAGTGTCAATGTTTCTTTAAAACCCTGTTTGAGTGAAGAAATTTACCAAAATTTGGCATTTCAACACGGCAATCTGCCAGATAAATGGATTTTGGAACTGGAAATATTCTTCATTCTTAAGAATTAATTTAAAATTTATCTCGATTTTCTTAGTGTGGTTAACATAACAGAGCTGCCAGGCTTATTTATATCAATAATTATTCAAGTTTATTGATTTGATAATCAATTGCAAGTGTAAATGTTTCTTCAAAACCCTGTTAGAGTGAGCAATTTTCGAAAATTTGGCATTTCAACACGGCAATCTGCCAGATAAATGGATTTTTGAGCTGGAAATATTCTTCATTATTAAGAATTAATACAAAATTTATCTCGATTTTCTTAGTGTGGTTAACATAACAGAGCTGCCAGGCTTATTTATATCAATAATTATTCAAGTTTATTGATTTGATAATCAATTGCAAGTGTAAATGTTTCTTCAAAACCCTGTTAGAGTGAAGCAATTTTCGAAAATTTGGCATTTCAACACGGCAATCTGCCAGATAAATGGATTTTTGAGCTGGAAATATTCTTCATTCTTAAGAATTAATACAAAATTTATCTCGATTTTCTTAGTGTGGTTAACATAACAGAGCTGCCAGGCTTATTTATATCAATAATTATTCAAGTTTATTGATTTGATATTCAATTGCAAGTGTAAATGTTTCTTCAAAACCCTGTTAGAGTGAAGCAATTTACGAAAATTTGGCATTTCAACACGGCAATCTGCCAGATAAATGGATTTTTGAGCTGGAAATATTAATTATTCTTAAGAATTAATTCAAAATTTATCTCGATTTTCTTAGTGTGGTTAACATAACAGAGCTGCCAGGCTTATTTATATCAATAATTATTCAAGTTTATTGATTTGATATTCAATTGCAAGTGTAAATGTTTCTTCAAAACCCTGTTAGAGTGAAGCAATTTACGAAAATTTGGCATTTCAACACGGCAATCTGCCAGATAAATGGATTTTTGAGCTGGAAATATTAATTATTCTTAAGAATTAATTCAAAATTTATCTCGATTTTCTTAGTGTGGTTAACATAACAGAGCTGCCAGGCTTATTTATATCAATAATTATTCAAGTTTATTGATTTGATAATCAATTGCAAGTGTAAATGTTTCTTCAAAACCCTGTTAGAGTGAAGCAATTTACGAAAATTTGGCATTTCAACACGGCAATCTTCCAGATAAATGGATTTTTGAGCTGGAAATATTAATTATTCTTAAGAATTAATTCAAAATTTATCTCGATTTTCTTAGTGTGGTTAACATAACAGAGCTGCCAGGCTTATTTATATCAATAATTATTCAAGTGTATTGATTTGTTAATCAATTGCTAGTGTCAATGTATCTTCAAAACCCTGTTTGACTGAAGAAATTTACCAAAATGTGGCATTTCAACACGGCAATCTGCCAGATAAATGGATTTTGGAGCTGGAATTAATTCAAAATTTATCTCGATTTTCTTAGTGTGGTTAACATAACAGAGCTGCCATGTTTATTTATATCAATAATTATTCAAGTTTATTGATTTGATAATCAATTGCAAGTGTCAATGTTTCTTCAAAACCCTGTTTGAGTGAAGAAATTTACCAAAATTTGGCATTTCAACACGGCAATCTGCCAGATAAATGGATTTTGGAACTGGAAATATTCTTCATTCTTAAGAATTAATTCAAAATTTATATCGATTTTCTTAGTGTGGTTAACATAACAGAGCTGCCAGGCTTATTTATATCAATAATTATTCAAGTTTATTGATTTGTTAATCAATTGCTTGTGTCGATTTTACTTCAAAACCCTGTTTGACTAACGCATTTTATTAAAATTTGGCATTTCAACACGGCAATCTGACAGATAATTGGATTTTGGAACTGGAAATATTCTTCATTCCTTAGAATTAATTCAAAATTTATCTCGATTTTCTTAGTGTGGTTAACATAACAGAGCTGCCAGGCTTAGTTATATCAATAATTATTCAAGTTTATTGATTTGATATTCAATTGCAAGTGTAAATGTTTCTTCAAAACCCTGTTAGAGTGAAGCAATTTACGAAAATTTGGCATTTCAACACGGCAATCTGCCAGATAAATGGATTTTTGAGCTGGAAATATTAATTATTCTTAAGAATTAATTCAAAATTTATCTCGATTTTCTTAGTGTGGTTAACATAACAGAGCTGCCAGGCTTATTTATATCAATAATTATTCAAGTTTATTGATTTGATATTCAATTGCAAGTGTAAATGTTTCTTCAAAACCCTGTTAGAGTGAAGCAATTTACGAAAATTTGGCATTTCAACACGGCAATCTGCCAGATAAATGGATTTTTGAGCTGGAAATATTAATTATTCTTAAGAATTAATTCAAAATTTATCTCGATTTTCTTAGTGTGGTTAACAAAACAGAGCTGCCAGGCTTATTTATATCAATAATTATTCAAGTTTATTGATTTGATAATCAATTGCAAGTGTAAATGTTTCTTCAAAACCCTGTTAGAGTGAAGCAATTTACGAAAATTTGGCATTTCAACACGGCAATCTGCCAGATAAATGGATTTTTGAGCTGGAAATATTAATTATTCTTAAGAATTAATTCAAAATTTATCTCGATTTTCTTTGTGTGGTTAACATAACAGAGCTGCCAGGCTTATTTATATCAATAATTATTCAAGTGTATTGATTTGTTAATCAATTGCTAGTGTCAATGTATCTTCAAAACCCTGTTTGACTGAAGAAATTTACCAAAATGTGGCATTTCAACACGGCAATCTGCCAGATAAATGGATTTTGGAGCTGGAATTAATTCAAAATTTATCTCGATTTTCTTAGTGTGGTTAACATAACAGAGCTGCCATGTTTATTTATATCAATAATTATTCAAGTTTATTGATTTGATAATCAATTGCAAGTGTCAATGTTTCTTCAAAACCCTGTTTGAGTGAAGAAATTTACCAAAATTTGGCATTTCAACACGGCAATCTGCCAGATAAATGGATTTTGGAACTGGAAATATTCTTCATTCCTTAGAATTAATTCAAAATTTATCTCGATTTTCTTAGTGTGGTTAACATAACAGAGCTGCCATGTTTATTTATATCAATAATTATTCAAGTGTATTGATTTGTTATTCAATTGCTAGTGTCAATGTATCTTCAAAACCCTGTTTGACTGAAGAAATTTACAAAAATGTGGCATTTCAACACGGCAATCTGCCAGATAAATGGATTTTGGAGCTGGAATTAATTCAAAATTTATCTTGATTTTCTTAGTGTGGTTAACATAACAGAGCTGCCAGGCTTATTTATATCAATAATTATTTAAGTTTATTGATTTGATAATCAATTGCAAGTGTCAATGTTTCTTCAAAACCCTGTTTGAGTGAAGAAATTTACCAAAATTTGGCATTTCAACACGGCAATCTGCCAGATAAATGGATTTTGGAACTGGAAATATTCTTCATTCTTAAGAATTAATTTAAAATTTATCTCGATTTTCTTAGTGTGGTTAACATACCAGAGCTGCCAGGCTTATTTATATCAATAATTATTCAAGTTTATTGATTTGTTAATCAATTGCTTGTGTCGATTTTACTTCAAAACCCTGTTTGACTAACGCATTTTATCAAAATTTGGCATTTCAACACGGCAATCTGACAGATAATTGGATTTTGGAACTGGAAATATTCTTCATTCTTTAGAATTAATTCAAAATTTATCTCGATTTTCTTAGTGTGGTTAACATAACAGAGCTGCCAGGCTTATTTATATCAATAATTATTCAAGTTTATTGATTTGATAATCAATTGCAAGTGTAAATGTTTCTTCAAAACCCTGTTAGAGTGAAGCAATTTTCGAAAATTTGGCATTTCAACACGGCAATCTGCCAGATAAATGGATTTTTAAGCTGGAAATATTAATTATTCTTAAGAATTAATTCAAAATTTATCTCGATTTTCTTAGTGTGGTTAACATAACAGAGCTGCCAGGCTTATTTATATCAATAATTATTCAAGTTTATTGATTTGATAATCAATTGCAAGTGTAAATGTTTCTTCAAAACCCTGTTAGAGTGAAGCAATTTACGAAAATTTGGCATTTCAACACGGCAATCTGCCAGATAAATGGATTTTTGAGCTGGAAATATTAATTATTCTTAAGAATTAATTCAAAATTTATCTCGATTTTCTTAGTGTGGTTAACATAACAGAGCTGCCAGGCTTATTTATATCAATAATTATTCAAGTGTATTGATTTGTTAATCAATTGCTAGTGTCAATGTATCTTCAAAACCCTGTTTGACTGAAGAAATTTACCAAAATGTGGCATTTCAACACGGCAATCTGCCAGATAAATGGATGTTTGAGCTGGAAATATTAATTATTCTTAAGAATTAATTCAAAATTTATCTCGATTTTCTTAGTGTGGTTAACATAACAGAGCTGCCAGGCTTATTTATATCAATAATTATTCAAGTTTATTGATTTGTTAATCAATTGCTAGTGTCAATGTATCTTCAAAACCCTGTTTGACTGAAGAAATTTACCAAAATGTGGCATTTCAACACGGCAATCTGCCAGATAAATGGATTTTGGAGCTGGAATTAATTCAAAATTTATCTCGATTTTCTTAGTGTGGTTAACATAACAGAGCTGCCATGTTTATTTATATCAATAATTATTCAAGTTTATTGATTTGATAATCAATTGCAAGTGTCAATGTTTCTTCAAAACCCTGTTTGAGTGAAGAAATTTACCAAAATTTGGCATTTCAACACGGCAATCTGCCAGATAAATGGATTTTGGAACTGGAAATATTCTTCATTCTTAAGAATTAATTCAAAATTTATATCGATTTTCTTAGTGTGGTTAACATAACAGAGCTGCCAGGCTTATTTATATCAATAATTATTCAAGTTTATTGATTTGTTAATCAATTGCTTGTGTCGATTTTACTTCAAAACCCTGTTTGACTAACGCATTTTATTAAAATTTGGCATTTCAACACGGCAATCTGACAGATAATTGGATTTTGGAACTGGAAATATTCTTCATTCCTTAGAATTAATTCAAAATTTATCTCGATTTTCTTAGTGTGGTTAACATAACAGAGCTGCCAGGCTTATTTATATCAATAATTATTCAAGTTTATTGATTTGATATTCAATTGCAAGTGTAAATGTTTCTTCAAAACCCTGTTAGAGTGAAGCAATTTACGAAAATTTGGCATTTCAACACGGCAATCTGCCAGATAAATGGATTTTTGAGCTGGAAATATTAATTATTCTTAAGAATTAATTCAAAATTTATCTCGATTTTCTTAGTGTGGTTAACATAACAGAGCTGCCAGGCTTATTTATATCAATAATTATTCAAGTTTATTGATTTGATATTCAATTGCAAGTGTAAATGTTTCTTCAAAACCCTGTTAGAGTGAAGCAATTTACGAAAATTTGGCATTTCAACACGGCAATCTGCCAGATAAATGGATTTTTGAGCTGGAAATATTAATTATTCTTAAGAATTAATTCAAAATTTATCTCGATTTTCTTAGTGTGGTTAACATAACAGAGCTGCCAGGCTTATTTATATCAATAATTATTCAAGTTTATTGATTTGATAATCAATTGCAAGTGTAAATGTTTCTTCAAAACCCTGTTAGAGTGAAGCAATTTACGAAAATTTGGCATTTCAACACGGCAATCTGCCAGATAAATGGATTTTTGAGCTGGAAATATTAATTATTCTTAAGAATTAATTCAAAATTTATCTCGATTTTCTTTGTGTGGTTAACATAACAGAGCTGCCAGGCTTATTTATATCAATAATTATTCAAGTGTATTGATTTGTTAATCAATTGCTAGTGTCAATGTATCTTCAAAACCCTGTTTGACTGAAGAAATTTACCAAAATGTGGCATTTCAACACGGCAATCTGCCAGATAAATGGATTTTGGAGCTGGAATTAATTCAAAATTTATCTCGATTTTCTTAGTGTGGTTAACATAACAGAGCTGCCATGTTTATTTATATCAATAATTATTCAAGTTTATTGATTTGATAATCAATTGCAAGTGTCAATGTTTCTTCAAAACCCTGTTTGAGTGAAGAAATTTACCAAAATTTGGCATTTCAACACGGCAATCTGCCAGATAAATGGATTTTGGAACTGGAAATATTCTTCATTCCTTAGAATTAATTCAAAATTTATCTCGATTTTCTTAGTGTGGTTAACATAACAGAGCTGCCATGTTTATTTATATCAATAATTATTCAAGTGTATTGATTTGTTATTCAATTGCTAGTGTCAATGTATCTTCAAAACCCTGTTTGACTGAAGAAATTTACAAAAATGTGGCATTTCAACACGGCAATCTGCCAGATAAATGGATTTTGGAGCTGGAATTAATTCAAAATTTATCTTGATTTTCTTAGTGTGGTTAACATAACAGAGCTGCCAGGCTTATTTATATCAATAATTATTCAAGTTTATTGATTTGTTAATCAATTGCTTGTGTCGATTTTACTTCAAAACCGTGTTTGACTAACGCATTTTATTAAAATTTGGCATTTCAACACGGCAATCTGACAGATAATTGGATTTTGGAACTGGAAATATTCTTCATTCCTTAGAATTAATTCAAAATTTATCTCGATTTTCTTAGTGTGGTTAACATAACAGAGCTGCCATGTTTATTTATATCAATAATTATTCAAGTTTATTGATTTGTTAATCAATTGCTTGTGTCGATTTTACTTCAAAACCGTGTTTGACTAACGCATTTTATTAAAATTTGGCATTTCAACACGGCAATCTGACAGATAATTGGATTTTGGAACTGGAAATATTCTTCATTCCTTAGAATTAATTCAAAATTTATCTCGATTTTCTTAGTGTGGTTAACATAACAGAGCTGCCATGTTTATTTATATCAATAATTATTCAAGTTTATTGATTTGATAATCAATTGCAAGTGTCAATGTTTCTTCAAAACCCTGTTTGAGTGAAGAAATTTACCAAAATTTGGCATTTCAACACGGCAATCTGCCAGATAAATGAATTTTGGAACTGGAAATATTCTTCATTCTTAAGAATTAATACAAAATTTATCTCGATTTTCTTAGTGTGGTTAACATAACAGAGCTGCCATGTTTATTTATATCAATAATTATTCAAGTTTATTGATTTGATAATCAATTGCAAGTGTCAATGTTTCTTCAAAACCCTGTTTGAGTGAAGAAATTTACCAAAATTTGGCATTTCAACACGGCAATCTGCCAGATAAATGAATTTTGGAACTGGAAATATTCTTCATTCTTAAGAATTAATACAAAATTTATCTCGATTTTCTTAGTGTGGTTAACATAACAGAGCTGCCAGGCTTATTAATATCAATAATTATTCAAGTTTATTGATTTGATAATCAATTGCAAGTGTAAATGTTTCTTCAAAACCCTGTTAGAGTGAAGCAATTTTCGAAAATTTGGCATTTCAACACGGCAATCTGCCAGATAAATGGATTTTTGAGCTGGAAATATTCTTCATTATTAAGAATTAATACAAAATTTATCTCGATTTTCTTAGTGTGGTTAACATAACAGAGTTGCCAGGCTTATTTATATCAATAATTATTCAAGTTTATTGATTTGATAATCAATTGCAAGTGTAAATGTTTCTTCAAAACCCTGTTAGAGTGAAGCAATTTTCGAAAATTTGGCATTTCAACACGGCAATCTGCCAGATAAATGGATTTTTGAGCTGGAAATATTCTTCATTCTTAAGAATGAATACAAAATTTATCTCGATTTTCTTAGTGTGGTTAACATAACAGAGCTGCCAGACTTATTTATATCAATAATTATTCAAGTTTATTGATTTGATATTCAATTGCAAGTGTAAATGTTTCTTCAAAACCCTGTTAGAGTGAAGCAATTTACGAAAATTTGGCATTTCAACACGGCAATCTGCCAGATAAATGGATTTTTGAGCTGGAAATATTAATTATTCTTAAGAATTAATTCAAAATTTATCTCGATTTTCTTAGTGTGGTTAACATAACAGAGCTGCCAGGCTTATTTATATCAATAATTATTCAAGTTTATTGATTTGATAATCAATTGCAAGTGTAAATGTTTCTTCAAAACCCTGTTAGAGTGAAGCAATTTATGAAAATTTGGCATTTCAACACGGCAATCTGCCAGATAAATGGATTTTTGAGCTGGAAATATTAATTATTCTTAAGAATTAATTCAAAATTTATCTCGATTTTCTTAGTGTTGTTAACATAACAGAGCTGCCAGGCTTATTTATATCAATAATTATTCAAGTTTATTGATGTGATAATCAATTGCAAGTGTAAATGTTTCTTCAAAACCCTGTTAGAGTGAAGCAATTTACGAAAATTTGGCATTTCAACACGGCAATCTGCCTGATAAATGGATATTGGACTGGAAATATTCTTCATTCTTAAGAATTAATTCAAAATTTATCTCGATTTTCTTAGTGTAGTTAACATAAAAGTGTTGCCAGTTTAATTAAATCTTTAATCACTTAGGTTTATTTTTTTTTGTTATCAAAATATAAGTGTCGTTCTTACTTTTAAGCCGTAATTGACCGAGGCGACTAACTAAAAATATTAATTTCCTTTATGAATTCCGTAAGTTTTTTTTGCTGTTGGAAATCCGCCAAAATCTTCCTTCTTAGGCAGATCAACTGGTTATAAAACTGAAAAAGTTAAGATAATTATGGAGTGTGACTAATATAACATAGCTGCCAGGCTTATTTATATCAATAATTATTTAAGTTTATTGTTTTGTTAATCAATTGCTAGTGTCGATTTTACTTCAAAACCCTGTTTGACTAACGCAATTTATCAAAATTTGGCATTTCAACACGGCAATCTGCCAGATAAATGGATTTTGGGGCTGGAAATATTCTTCATTCTTTAGAATTAATTCAAAATTTATCTCGATTTTCTTAGTGTGGTTAACATAACAGAGCTGCCATGTTTATTTATATCAATAATTATTCAAGTTTATTGATTTGATAATCAATTGCAAGTGTCAATGTTTCTTCAAAACCCTGTTTGAGTGAAGAAATTTACCAAAATTTGGCATTTCAACACGGCAATCTGCCAGATAAATGAATTTTGGAACTGGAAATATTCTTCATTCTTTAGAATTAATTCAAAATTTATCTCGATTTTCTTAGTGTGGTTAACATAACAGAGCTGCCATGTTTATTTATATCAATAATTATTCAAGTTTATTGATTTGATAATCAATTGCAAGTGTCAATGTTTCTTCAAAACCCTGTTAGAGTGAAAAAATTTACCAAAATTTGGCATTTCAACACGGCAATCTGCCAGATAAATGGATTTTGGAACTGGAAATATTCTTCATTCTTAAGAATTAATTTAAAATTTATCTCGATTTTCTTAGTGTGGTTAACATACCAGAGCTGCCAGGCTTATTTATATCAATAATTATTCAAGTTTATTGATTTGTTAATCAATTGCTTGTGTCGATTTTACTTCAAAACCCTGTTTGACTAACGCATTTTATCAAAATTTGGCATTTCAACACGGCAATCTGACAGATAAATGGATTTTGGAACTGGAAATATTCTTCATTCTTTAGAATTAATTCAAAATTTATCTCGATTTTCTTAGTGTGGTTAACATAACAGAGCTGCCATGTTTATTTATATCAATAATTATTTAAGTTTATTGATTTGATAATCAATTGCAAGTGTCAATGTTTCTTCAAAACCCTGTTTGAGTGAAGAAATTTACCAAAATTTGGCATTTCAACACGGCAATCTGCCAGATAAATGAATTTTGGAACTGGAAATATTCTTCATTCTTTAGAATTAATTCAAAATTTATCTCGATTTTCTTAGTGTGGTTAACATAACAGAGCTGCCATGTTTATTTATATCAATAATTATTCAAGTTTATTGATTTGATAATCAATTGCAAGTGTCAATGTTTCTTCAAAACCCTGTTTGAGTGAAGAAATTTACCAAAATTTGGCATTTCAACACGGCAATCTGCCAGATAAATGAATTTTGGAACTGGAAATATTCTTCATTCTTAAGAATTAATACAAAATTTATCTCGATTTTCTTAGTGTGGTTAACATAACAGAGCTGCCATGTTTATTTATATCAATAATTATTCAAGTTTATTGATTTGATAATCAATTGCAAGTGTCAATGTTTCTTCAAAACCCTGTTTGAGTGAAGAAATTTACCAAAATTTGGCATTTCAACACGGCAATCTGCCAGATAAATGAATTTTGGAACTGGAAATATTCTTCATTCTTAAGAATTAATACAAAATTTATCTCGATTTTCTTAGTGTGGTTAACATAACAGAGCTGCCAGGCTTATTTATATCAATAATTATTCAAGTTTATTGATTTGATAATCAATTGCAAGTGTAAATGTTTCTTCAAAACCCTGTTAGAGTGAAGCAATTTTCGAAAATTTGGCATTTCAACACGGCAATCTGCCAGATAAATGGATTTTTGAGCTGGAAATATTCTTCATTCTTAAGAATGAATACAAAATTTATCTCGATTTTCTTAGTGTGGTTAACATAACAGAGCTGCCAGGCTTATTTATATCAATAATTATTCAAGTTTATTGATTTGATATTCAATTGCAAGTGTAAATGTTTCTTCAAAACCCTGTTAGAGTGAAGCAATTTACGAAAATTTGGCATTTCAACACGGCAATCTGCCAGATAAATGGATTTTTGAGCTGGAAATATTAATTATTCTTAAGAATTAATTCAAAATTTATCTCGATTTTCTTAGTGTGGTTAACATAACAGAGCTGCCAGGCTTATTTATATCAATAATTATTCAAGTTTATTGATTTGATAATCAATTGCAAGTGTAAATGTTTCTTCAAAACCCTGTTAGAGTGAAGCAATTTATGAAAATTTGGCATTTCAACACGGCAATCTGCCAGATAAATGGATTTTTGAGCTGGAAATATTAATTATTCTTAAGAATTAATTCAAAATTTATCTCGATTTTCTTAGTGTTGTTAACATAACAGAGCTGCCAGGCTTATTTATATCAATAATTATTCAAGTTTATTGATGTGATAATCAATTGCAAGTGTAAATGTTTCTTCAAAACCCTGTTAGAGTGAAGCAATTTACGAAAATTTGGCATTTCAACACGGCAATCTGCCTGATAAATGGATATTGGACTGGAAATATTCTTCATTCTTAAGAATTAATTCAAAATTTATCTCGATTTTCTTAGTGTAGTTAACATAAAAGTGTTGCCAGTTTAATTAAATCTTTAATCACTTAGGTTTATTTTTTTTGTTATCAAAATATAAGTGTCGTTCTTACTTTTAAGCCGTAATTGACCGAGGCGACTAACTAAAAATATTAATTTCCTTTATGAATTCCGTAAGTTTTTTTTGCTGTTGGAAATCCGCCAAAATCTTCCTTCTTAGGCAGATCAACTGGTTATAAAACTGAAAAAGTTAAGATAATTATGGAGTGTGACTAATATAACATAGCTGCCAGGCTTATTTATATCAATAATTATTTAAGTTTATTGTTTTGTTAATCAATTGCTAGTGTCGATTTTACTTCAAAACCCTGTTTGACTAACGCAATTTATCAAAATTTGGCATTTCAACAAGGCAATCTGCCAGATAAATGGATTTTGGGGCTGGAAATATTCTTCATTCTTTAGAATTAATTCAAAATTTATCTCGATTTTCTTAGTGTGGTTAACATAACAGAGCTGCCAGGCTTATTTATATCAATAATTATTCAAGTTTATTGATTTGATAATCAATTGCAAGTGTAAATGTTTCTTCAAAACCCTGTTAGAGTGAAGCAATTTACGAAAATTTGGCATTTCAACACGGCAATCTGCCAGATAAATGGATTTTTGAGCTGGAAATAATTATTATTCTTAAGAATTAATTCAAAATTTATCTCGATTTTCTTAGTGTGGTTAACATAACAGAGCTGCCAGGCTTATTTATATCAATAATTATTCAAGTTTATTGATGTGATAATCAATTGCAAGTGTAAATGTTTCTTCAAAACCCTGTTTGAGTGAAGAAATTTACCAAAATTTGGCATTTCAACACGGCAATCTGCCAGATAAATGGATTTTGGAACTGGAAATATTCTTCATTCTTAAGAATTAATTCAAAATTTATCTCGATTTTCTTAGTGTGGTTAACATAACAGAACTGCCAGGCTTTTTTATATCAATAATTATTCAAGTTAATTGATTTGATAATCAATTGCAAGTGTCAATGTTTCTTCAAAACCCTGTTAGAGTGAAGAAATTTACCAAAATTTGGCATTTCAACACGGCAATCTGCCAGATAAATGGATTTTGGAACTGGAAATATTCTTCATTCTTAAGAATTAATTTAAAATTTATCTCGATTTTCTTAGTGTGGTTAACATACCAGAGCTGCCAGGCTTATTTATATCAATAATTTTTCAAGTTTATTGATTTGTTAATCAATTGCTTGTGTCGATTTTACTTCAAAACCCAGTTTGACTAACGCATTTTATCAAAATTTGGCATTTCAACACGGCAATCTGCCAGATAAATGGATTTTGGGGCTGGAAATATTCTTCATTCTTTAGAATTAATACAAAATTTATCTCGATTTTCTTAGTGTGGTTAACATAACATAGCTGCCAGGCTTATTTATATCAATAATTATTTAAGTTTATTGATTTGATAATCAATTGCTTGTGTCGATTTTACTTCAAAACCCTGTTTGCCTAACGCATTTTATCAAAATTTGGCATTTCAACACGGCAATCTGCCAGATAAATGGATTTTGGAGCTTAAAATATTCTTCATTCTTAAGAATTAATTAAAAATTTATCTCGATTTTCTTAGTTTGGTTAACATAACATAGCTGCCAGGCTTATTTATATCAATAATTATTTAAGTTTATTGATTTGATAATCAATTGCTTGTGTCGATTTTACTTCAAAACCCTGTTTGCCTAACGCATTTTATCAAAATTTGGCATTTCAACACGGCAATCTGCCAGATAAATGGATTTTTGAGCTGGAAATATTAATTATTCTTAAGAATTAATTCAAAATTTATCTCGATTTTCTTAGTGTGGTTAACATAACAGAGCTGCCAGGCTTATTTATATCAATAATTATTCAAGTTTATTGATTTGATAATCAATTGCAAGTGTAAATGTTTCTTCAAAACCCTGTTAGAGTGAAGCAATTTACGAAAATTTGGCATTTCAACACGGCAATCTGCCAGATAAATGGATTTTTGAGCTGGAAATATTAATTATTCTTAAGAATTAATTCAAAATTTATCTCGATTTTCTTAGTGTGGTTAACATAACAGAGCTGCCAGGCTTATTTATATCAATAATTATTCAAGTTTATTGATGTGATAATCAATTGCAAGTGTAAATGTTTCTTCAAAACCCTGTTTGAGTGAAGAAATTTACCAAAATTTGGCATTTCAACACGGCAATCTGCCAGATAAATGGATTTTGGAACTGGAAATATTCTTCATTCTTAAGAATTAATTCAAAATTTATCTCGATTTTCTTAGTGTGGTTAACATAACAGAACTGCCAGGCTTATTTATATCAATAATTATTCAAGTTAATTGATTTGATAATCAATTGCAAGTGTCAATGTTTCTTCAAAACCCTGTTAGAGTGAAGAAATTTACCAAAATTTGGCATTTCAACACGGCAATCTGCCAGATAAATGGATTTTGGAACTGGAAATATTCTTCATTCTTAAGAATTAATTTAAAATTTATCTCGATTTTCTTAGTGTGGTTAACATAACAGAGCTGCCAGGCTTATTTATATCAATAATTATTCAAGTTTATTGATGTGATAATCAATTGCAAGTGTAAATGTTTCTTCAAAACCCTGTTAGAGTGAAGCAATTTACGAAAATTTGGCATTTCAACACGGCAATCTGCCTGATAAATGGATATTGGACTGGAAATATTCTTCATTCTTAAGAATTAATTCAAAATTTATCTCGATTTTCTTAGTGTAGTTAACATAAAAGTGTTGCCAGTTTAATTAAATCTTTAATCACTTAGGTTTATTTTTTTTTGTTATCAAAATATAAGTGTCGTTCTTACTTTTAAGCCGTAATTGACCGAGGCGACTAACTAAAAATATTAATTTCCTTTATGAATTCCGTAAGTTTTTTTTGCTGTTGGAAATCCGCCAAAATCTTCCTTCTTAGGCAGATCAACTGGTTATAAAACTGAAAAAGTTAAGATAATTATGGAGTGTGACTAATATAACATAGCTGCCAGGCTTATTTATATCAATAATTATTTAAGTTTATTGTTTTGTTAATCAATTGCTAGTGTCGATTTTACTTCAAAACCATGTTTGACTAACGCAATTTATCAAAATTTGGCATTTCAACACGGCAATCTGCCAGATATGTGGATTTTGGGGCTGGAAATATTCTTCATTCTTTAGAATTAATTCAAAATTTATCTCGATTTTCTTAGTGTGGTTAACATAACAGAGCTGCCAGGCTTATTTATATCAATAATTATTCAAGTTTATTGATTTGATAATCAATTGCAAGTGTAAATGTTTCTTCAAAACCCTGTTAGAGTGAAGCAATTTACGAAAATTTGGCATTTCAACACGGCAATCTGCCAGATAAATGGATTTTTGAGCTGGAAATATTAATTATTCTTAAGAATTAATTCAAAATTTATCTCGATTTTCTTAGTGTGGTTAACATAACAGAGCTGCCAGGCTTATTTATATCAATAATTATTCAAGTTTATTGATGTGATAATCAATTGCAAGTGTAAATGTTTCTTCAAAACCCTGTTTGAGTGAAGAAATTTACCAAAATTTGGCATTTCAACACGGCAATCTGCCAGATAAATGGATTTTGGAACTGGAAATATTCTTCATTCTTAAGAATTAATTCAAAATTTATCTCGATTTTCTTAGTGTGGTTAACATAACAGAACTGCCAGGCTTATTTATATCAATAATTATTCAAGTTAATTGATTTGATAATCAATTGCAAGTGTCAATGTTTCTTCAAAACCCTGTTAGAGGGAAGAAATTTACCAAAATTTGGCATTTCAACACGGCAATCTGCCAGATAAATGGATTTTGGAACTGGAAATATTCTTCATTCTTAAGAATTAATTTAAAATTTATCTCGATTTTCTTAGTATGGTTAACATACCAGAGCTGCCAGGCTTATTTATGTCAATAATTTTTCAAGTTTATTGATTTGTTAATCAATTGCTTGTGTCGATTTTACTTCAAAACCCAGTTTGACTAACGCATTTTATCAAAATTTGGCATTTCAACACGGCAATCTGCCAGATAAATGGATTTTGGGGCTGGAAATATTCTTCATTCTTTAGAATTAATACAAAATTTATCTCGATTTTCTTAGTGTGGTTAACATAACATAGCTGCCAGGCTTATTTATATCAATAATTATTTAAGTTTATTGATTTGATAATCAATTGCTTGTGTCGATTTTACTTCAAAACCCTGTTTGCCTAACGCATTTTATCAAAATTTGGCATTTCAACACGGCAATCTGCCAGATAAATGGATTTTGGAGCTTAAAATATTCTTCATTCTTAAGAATTAATTCAAAATTTATCTCGATTTTCTTAGTGTGGTTAACATAACAAAGCTGCCAGGCTTATTTATATCAATAATTATTTAAGTTTATTGATTTGATAATCAATTGCTAGTGTCGATTTTACTTCAAAACCCTGTTTGACTAACGCAATTTATCAAAATTTGGCATTTCAACACGGCAATCTGCCAGATAAATGGATTTTGGAGCTTAAAATATTCTTCATTCTTAAGAATAAATTCAAAATTTATCTCGATTTTCTTAGTGTGTTTAACATAACAGAGCTGCCAGGCTTATTTATATCAATAATTATTTAAGTTTATTGTTTTGTTAATCAATTGCTAGTGTCGATTTTACTTCAAAACGCTGTTTGACTAACGCAATTTATCAAAATTTGGCATTTCAACACGGCAATCTGCCAGATAAATGGATTTTGGGGCTGGAAATATTCTTCATTCTTTAGAATTAATTCAAAATTTATCTCGATTTTCTTAGTGTGGTTAACATAACAGAGCTGCCAGGCTTATTTATATCAATAATTATTCAAGTTTATTGATTTGATAATCAATTGCAAGTGTAAATGTTTCTTCAAAACCCTGTTAGAGTGAAGCAATTTACGAAAATTTGGCATTTCAACACGGCAATCTGCCAGATAAATGGATTTTTGAGCTGGAAATATTAATTATTCTTAAGAATTAATTCAAAATTTATCTCGATTTTCTTAGTGTGGTTAACATAACAGAGCTGCCAGGCTTATTTATATCAATAATTATTCAAGTTTATTGATGTGATAATCAATTGCAAGTGTAAATGTTTCTTCAAAACCCTGTTTGAGTGAAGAAATTTACCAAAATTTGGCATTTCAACACGGCAATCTGCCAGATAAATGGATTTTGGAACTGGAAATATTCTTCATTCTTAAGAATTAATTCAAAATTTATCTCGATTTTCTTAGTGTGGTTAACATAACAGAACTGCCAGGCTTATTTATATCAATAATTATTCAAGTTAATTGATTTGATAATCAATTGCAAGTGTCAATGTTTCTTCAAAACCCTGTTAGAGTGAAGAAATTTACCAAAATTTGGCATTTCAACACGGCAATCTGCCAGATAAATGGATTTTGGAACTGGAAATATTCTTCATTCTTAAGAATTAATTTAAAATTTATCTCGATTTTCTTAGTGTGGTTAACATACCAGAGCTGCCAGGCTTATTTATATCAATAATTTTTCAAGTTTATTGATTTGTTAATCAATTGCTTGTGTCGATTTTACTTCCAAACCCAGTTTGACTAACGCATTTTATCAAAATTTGGCATTTCAACACGGCAATCTGACAGATAATTGGATTTTGGAACTGGAAATATTCTTCATTCTTTAGAATTAATTCAAAATTTATCTCGATTTTCTTAGTGTGGTTAACATAACAGAGCTGCCATGTTTATTTATATCAATAATTATTCAAGTTTATTGATTTGATAATCAATTGCAAGTGTCAATGTTTCTTCAAAAACCTGTTTGAGTGAAGAAATTTACCAAAATTTGGCATTTCAACACGGCAATCTGCCAGATAAATGGATTTTGGAACTGGAAATATTCTTCATTCTTAAGAATTAATTCAAAATTTATCTTGATTTTCTTAGTGTGGTTAACATAACAGAGCTGCCAGGCTTATTTATATCAATAATTATTCAAGTTTATTGATTTGATAATCAATTGCAAGTGTCAATGTTTCTTCAAAACCCTGTTTGAGTGAAGAAATTTACCAAAATTTGGCATTTCAACACGGCAATCTGCCAGATAAATGGATTTTGGAACTGGAAATATTCTTCATTCTTAAGAATTAATTTAAAATTTATCTCGATTTTCTTAGTGTGGTTAACATACCAGAGCTGCCAGGCTTATTTATATCAATAATTATTCAAGTTTATTGATTTGTTAATCAATTGCTTGTGTCGATTTTACTTCAAAACCCTGTTTGACTAACGCATTTTATCAAAATTTGGCATTTCAACACGGCAATCTGACAGATAATTGGATTTTGGAACTGGAAATATTCTTCATTCTTTAGAATTAATTCAAAATTTATCTCGATTTTCTTAGTGTGGTTAACATAACAGAGCTGCCATGTTTATTTATATCAATAATTATTCAAGTTTATTGATTTGATAATCAATTGCAAGTGTCAATGTTTCTTCAAAACCCTGTTTGAGTGAAGAAATTTACCAAAATTTGGCATTTCAACACGGCAATCTGCCAGATAAATGAATTTTGGAACTGGAAATATTCTTCATTCTTAAGAATTAATACAAAATTTATCTCGATTTTCTTAGTGTGGTTAACATAACAGAGCTGCCAGGCTTATTTATATCAATAATTATTCAAGTTTATTGATTTGATAATCAATTGCAAGTGTAAATGTTTCTTCAAAACCCTGTTAGAGTGAAGCAATTTTCGAAAATTTGGCATTTCAACACGGCAATCTGCCAGATAAATGGATTTTTGAGCTGGAAATATTCTTCATTATTAAGAATTAATACAAAATTTATCTCGATTTTCTTAGTGTGGTTAACATAACAGAGCTGCCAGGCTTATTTATATCAATAATTATTCAAGTTTATTGATTTGATAATCAATTGCAAGTGTAAATGTTTCTTCAAAACCCTGTTAGAGTGAAGCAATTTTCGAAAATTTGGCATTTCAACACGGCAATCTGCCAGATAAATGGATTTTTGAGCTGGAAATATTCTTCATTCTTAAGAATTAATACAAAATTTATCTCGATTTTCTTAGTGTGGTTAACATAACAGAGCTGCCAGGCTTATTTATATCAATAATTATTCAAGTTTATTGATTTGATATTCAATTGCAAGTGTAAATGTTTCTTCAAAACCCTGTTTGAGTGAAGAAATTTACCAAAATTTGGCATTTCAACACGGCAATCTGCCAGATAAATGGAATTTGGAACTGGAAATATTCTTCATTCTTAAGAATTAATTCAAAATTTATCTCGATTTTCTTAGTGTGGTTAACATAACAGAACTGCCAGGCTTATTTATATCAATAATTATTCAAGTTAATTGATTTGATAATCAATTGCAAGTGTCAATGTTTCTTCAAAACCCTGTTAGAGTGAAGAAATTTACCAAAATTTGGCATTTCAACACGGCAATCTGCCAGATAAATGGATTTTGGAACTGGAAATATTCTTCATTCTTAAGAATTAATTTAAAATTTATCTCGATTTTCTTAGTGTGGTTAACATACCAGAGCTGCCAGGCTTATTTATATCAATAATTTTTCAAGTTTATTGATTTGTTAATCAATTGCTTGTGTCGATTTTACTTCAAAACCCAGTTTGACTAACGCATTTTATCAAAATTTGGCATTTCAACACGGCAATCTGACAGATAATTGGATTTTGGAACTGGAAATATTCTTCATTCTTTAGAATTAATTCAAAATTTATCTCGATTTTCTTAGTGTGGTTAACATAACAGAGCTGCCAGGCTTATTTATATCAATAATTATTCAAGTTTATTGATTTGATAATCAATTGCAAGTGTAAATGTTTCTTCAAAACCCTGTTTGAGTGAAGAAATTTACCAAAATTTGGCATTTCAACACGGCAATCTGCCAGATAAATGGATTTTGGAACTGGAAATATTCTTCATTCTTAAGAATTAATTCAAAATTTATATTTATTTTCTTAGTGTGGTTAACAAAACAGAGCTGCCAGGCTTATTTATATCAATAATTATTCAAGTTTATTAATTGGTTAAACAATTGCTAGTGTTAATGTATCTTCAAAACCCTGTTTGAGTGAAGAAATTTACCAAAATTTGGCATTTCAACACGGCAATCTGCCAGATAAATATATTTTGGAACTGGAAATATTCTTCATTCTTAAGAATTAATTTAAAATTTATCTCGATTTTCTTAGTGTGGTTAACATACCAGAGCTGCCAGGCTTATTTATATCAATAATTTTTCAAGTTTATTGATTTGTTAATCAATTGCTTGTGTCGATTTTACTTCAAAACCCTGTTTGACTAACGCATTTTATCAAAATTTGGCATTTCAACACGGCAATCTGACAGATAATTGGATTTTGGAACTGGAAATATTCTTCATTCTTTAGAATTAATTCAAAATTTATCTCGATTTTCTTAGTGTGGTTAACATAACAGAGCTGCCAGGCTTATTTATATCAATAATTATTCAAGTTTATTGATTTGATAATCAATTGCAAGTGTAAATGTTTCTTCAAAACCCTGTTTGAGTGAAGAAATTTACCAAAATTTGGCATTTCAACACGGCAATCTGCCAGATAAATGGATTTTGGAACTGGAAATATTCTTCATTCTTAAGAATTAATTCAAAATTTATATTTATTTTCTTAGTGTGGTTAACAAAACAGAGCTGCCAGGCTTATTTATATCAATAATTATTCAAGTTTATTAATTGGTTAAACAATTGCTAGTGTTAATGTATCTTCAAAACCCTGTTTGAGTGAAGAAATTTACCAAAATTTGGCATTTCAACACGGCAATCTGCCAGATAAATATATTTTGGAACTGGAAATATTCTTCATTCTTAAGAATTAATTTAAAATTTATCTCGATTTTCTTAGTGTGGTTAACATACCAGAGCTGCCAGGCTTATTTATATCAATAATTTTTCAAGTTTATAGATTTGTTAATCAATTGCTTGTGTCGATTTTACTTCAAAACCCTGTTTGACTAACGCATTTTATCAAAATTTGGCATTTCAACACGGCAATCTGACAGATAATTGGATTTTGGAACTGGAAATATTCTTCATTCTTTAGAATTAATTCAAAATTTATCTCGATTTTCTTAGTGTGGTTAACATAACAGAGCTGCCATGTTTATTTATATCAATAATTATTCAAGTTTATTGATTTGATAATCAATTGCAAGTGTCAATGTTTCTTCAAAACCCTGTTTGAGTGAAGAAATTTACCAAAATTTGGCATTTCAACACGGCAATCTGCCAGATAAATGGATTTTGGAACTGGAAATATTCTTCATTCTTAAGAATTAATTCAAAACTTATCTCGATTTTCTTAGTGTGGTTAACATAACAGAACTGCCAGGCTTATTCATATCAATAATTATTCAAGTTTATTGATTTGATAATTAATTGCAAGTGTCAATGTTTCTTCAAAACCCTGTTTGAGTGAAGAAATTTACCAAAATTTGACATTTCAACACGGCAATCTGCCAGATAAATATATTTTGGAACTGGAAATATTCTTCATTCTTAAGAATTAATACAAAATTTATCTCGATTTTCTTAGTGTGGTTAACATAACAGAGCTGCCAGGCTTATTTATATCAATAATTATTCAAGTTTATTGATTTGATAATCAATTGCAAGTGTAAATGATTCTTCAAAACCCTGTAAGAGTGAAGCAATTTTCGAAAATTTGGCATTTCAACACGGCAATCTGCCAGATAAATGGATTTTTGAGCTGTAAATATTCATTATTCTTAAGAATTAATTAAAAATTTATATTTATTTTCTTAGTGTGGTTAACAAAACAGAGCTGCCAGGCTTATTTATATCAATAATTATTTAAGTTTATTGATTTGTTATCAATTGCTATTGTCAATATTTCTTCAAAATCATGTTTGACTTAAGAAATTTACCAAAATTTGGCATTTCAACACGGCAATCTGCCAGATAAATGGGTTTTGGAGCTGGAATTATTCTTCATTCTTAAGAATTAATACAAAATTTATCTCGATTTTCTTAGTGTGGTTAACATAACAGAGCTGCCAGGCTTATTTATATCAATAATTATTCAAGTTTATTGATTTGATAATCAATTGCAAGTGTAAATGTTTCTTCAAAACCTTGTTAGAGTGAAGAAATTTACCAAAATTTGGCATTTCAACACGGCAATCTGCCAGATAAATGGATTTTTGAGCTGGAAATATTAATTATTCTTAAGAATTAATTCAAAATTTATCTCGATTTTCTTAGTGTGGTTAACATAACAGAGCTGCCAGGCTTATTTATATCAATAATTATTCAAGTTTATTGATTTGATAATCAATTCCAAGTGTCAATGTTTCTTCAAAACCCTGTTTGAGTGAAGAAATTTACCAAAATTTGGCATTTCAACACGGCAATCTGCCAGATAAATGGATTTTGGAACTGGAAATATTCTTCATTCTTAAGAATTAATTCAAAATTTATCTCGATTTTCTTAGTGTGGTTAACATAACAGAGCTGCCAGGCTTATTTATATCAATAATTATTCAAGTTTATTGATTTGCTAATCAATTGCAAGTGTCAATGTTTCTTCAAAACCCTGTTAGAGTGAAGAAATTTACCAAAATTTGGCATTTCAACACGGCAATCTGCCAGATAAATGGATTTTGGAACTGGAAATATTCTTCATTCTTAATAATTAATTTAAAATTTATCTCGATTTTCTTAGTGTGGTTAACATACCAGAGCTGCCAGGCTTATTTATATCAATAATTTTTCAAGTTTATTGATTTGTTAATCAATTGCTTGTGTCGATTTTACTTCAAAACCCTGTTTGACTAACGCATTTTATCAAAATTTGGCATTTCAACACGGCAATCTGACAGATAATTGGATTTTGGAACTGGAAATATTCTTCATTCTTTAGAATTAATTCAAAATTTATCTCGATTTTCTTAGTGTGGTTAACATAACAGAGCTGCCATGTTTATTTATATAAATAATTATTCAAATCTAATGATTTGATAATCAATTGCAAGTGTCAATGTTTCTTCAAAACCCTGTTTGAGTGAAGAAATTTACCAAAATTTGGCATTTCAACACGGCAATCTGCCAGATAAATGGATTTTGGAACTGGTAATATTCTTCATTCTTAAGAATTAATTCAAAATTTATATCGATTTTCTTAGTGTGGTTAACATAACAGAACTGCCAGGCTTATTTATATCAATAATTATTCAAGTTTATTGATTTGATAATCAATTGCAAGTGTCAATGTTTCTTCAAAACCCAGTTTGACTGAAGAAATTTACCAAAATTTGGCATTTCAACACGGCAATCTGCCAGATAAATATATTTTGGAACTGGAAATATTCTTCATTCTTAAGAATTAATACAAAATTTATCTCGATTTTCTTAGTGTGGTTAACATAACAGAGCTGCCAGGCTTATTTATATCAATAATTATTCAAGTTTATTGATTTGATAATCAATTGCAAGTGTAAATGTTTCTTCAAAACATTGTTAGAGTGAAGCAATTTACGAAAATTTGGCATTTCAACACGGCAATCTGCCAGATAAATGGATTTTTGAGCTTAAAATATTAATTATTCTTAAGAATTAATTAAAAATTTATATTTATTTTCTTAGTGTGGTTAACAAAACAGAGCTGCCAGGCTTATTAATATCAATAATTATTTAAGTTTATTGATTTGTTAATCCATTGCTATTGTCAATAATTCTTCAAAATCATGTTTGACTTAAGAAATTTACCAAAATTTGGCATTTCACACGGCAATCTGCCAGATAAATGGATTTTGGAGCTGGAATTAATTCAAAATTTATATTTATTTTCTTAATGTGGTTAACAAAACAGAGCTGCCAGGCTTATTTATATCAATAATTATTTAAGTTTATTGATTTGTTAAGCAATTGCTATTGTCAATATTTCTTCAAAACCATGTTTGACTTAAGAAATTTACCAAAATTTGGCATTTCAACACGGCAATCTGCCAGATAAATGGATTTTGAAGCTGGAATTAATTCAAAATTTATATTAATTTTGTTAGTGTGGTTAACAAAACAGAGCTGCCAGGCTTATTTATATCAATAATTATTCAAGTTTATTGATTTGTTAATCAATTGCTAGTGTCAATGTATCTTCAAAACCCTGTTTGACTGAAGAAATTTACCAAAATGTGGCATTTCAATGCGGCAATCTGCCTGATAAATGGATTTTGGAGCTGGAAATATTTTCATTCTTAAGTATTAATTTAAAATTTATCTCGATTTTCTTAGAGTGGTTAACATAACAGAGCTGCCAGGCTTATTTATATCAATAATTATTCAAGTTTATTGATTTGATAATCAATTGCAAGTGTCAATGTTTCTTCAAAACCCTGTTTGAGTGAAGAAATTTACCAAAATTTGGCATTTCAACACGGCAATCTGCCAGATAAATGGATTTTGGAGCTGGAATTATTCTTCATTCTTAAGAATTAATACAAAATTTACCTCGATTTTCTTAGTGTGGTTAACATAACAGAGCTGCCAGGCTTATTTATATCAATAATTATTCAAGTTTATTGATTTGATAATCAATTGCAAGTGTTAATGTATCTTCAAAACCCTGTTTGACTGAAGAAATTTACGAAAATTTGGCATTTCAACACGGCAATCTGCCAGATAAATGGATTTTTGAGCATAAAATATTAATTATTCTTAAGAATTAATTAAAAATTTATATTTATTTTCTTAGTGTGGTTAACAAAACAGAGCTGCCAGGCTTATTTATATCAATAATTATTCAAGTTTATTGATTTGATAATCAATTGCAAGTGTAAATGTTTCTTCAAAACCCTGTTAGAGTGAAGCAATTTACGAAAATTTGGCATTTCAACACGGCAATCTGCCAGATAAATGGATTTTTGAGCTGGAAATATTAATTATTCTTAAGAATTAATTAAAAATTTATATTTATTTTCTTAGTGTGGTTAACAAAACAGAGCTGCCAGGCTTATTTATATCAATAATTATTTAAGTTTATTGATTTGGTAATCAATTGCTATTGTCAATATTTCTTCAAAATCATGTTTGACTTAAGAAATTTACCAAAATTTGGCATTTCAACACGGCAATCTGCCAGATAAATGGATTTTGGAGCTGGAATTATTTCAAAATTTATATTAATTTTGTTAGTGTGGTTAACAAAACTGAGCTGCCAGGCTCATTTATATCAATAATTATTCAAGTTTATTGATTTGTTAATTAATTGCTAGTGTCAATGTATCTTCAAAACCCTGTTTGACTGAAGAAATTTACCAAAATTTGGCATTTCAACACGGCAATCTGCCAGATAAATGGATTTTGGAGCTGGAATTAATTCAAAATTTATATATTTTTTCTTAATGTGGTTAACAAAACAGAGCTGCCAGGCTTATTTATATAAATAATTATTCAAGTGTATTGATTTGTTAATCAATTGCTAGTGTCAATGTATCTTCAAAACCCTGTTTGACTGAAGAAATTTACCAAAATGTGGCATTTCAATGCGGCAATCTGCCAGATAAATGGATTTTTGAGCTGGAAATATTAATTATTCTTAAGAATTAATTCAAAATTTATCTCGATTTTCTTAGTGTGGTTAACATAACAGAGCTGCCAGGCTTATTTATATCAATAATTATTCAAGTTGATTGATTTGATAATCAATTCCAAGTGTCAATGTTTCTTCAAAACCCTGTTTGAGTGAAGAAATTTACCAAAATTTGGCATTTCAACACGGCAATCTGCCAGATAAATGGATTTTGGAACTGGTAATATTCTTCATTCTTAAGAATTAATTCAAAATTTATCTCGATTTTCTTAGTGTGGTTAACATAACAGAACTGCCAGGCTTATTTATATCAATATTTATTCAAGTTTATTGATTTGATAATCAATTGCAAGTGTCAATGTTTCTTCAAAACCCAGTTTGACTGAAGAAATTTACCAAAATTTGGCATTTCAACACGGCAATCTGCCAGATAAATATATTTTGGAACTGGAAATATTCTTCATTCTTAAGAATTAATACAAAATTTATCTCGATTTTCTTAGTGTGGTTAACATAACAAAGCTGCCAGGCTTATTTATATCTATAATTATTCAAGTTTATTGATTTGATAATCAATTGCAAGTGTAAATGTTTCTTCAAAACATTGTTAGAGTGAAGCAATTTACGAAAATTTGGCATTTCAACACGGCAATCTGCCAGATAAATGGATTTTTGAGCTTAAAATATTAATTATTCTTAAGAATTAATTAAAAATTTATATTTATTTTCTTAGTGTGGTTAACAAAACAGAGCTGCCAGGCTTATTAATATCAATAATTATTTAAGTTTATTGATTTGTTAATCAATTGCTAGTGTCAATGTATCTTCAAAACCCTGTTTGACTGAAGAAATTTACCAAAATGTGGCATTTCAATGCGGCAATCTGCCAGATAAATGGATTTTGGAGCTGGAATTAATTCAAAATTTATATTAATTTTGTTAGTGTGGTTAACAAAACAGAGCTGCCAGGCTTACTTATATCAATAATTATTTAAGTTTATTGATTTGTTAAGCAATTGCTATTGTCAATATTTCTTCAAAACCATGTTTGACTTAAGAAATTTACCAAAATTTGGCATTTCAACACGGCAATCTGCCAGATAAATGGATTTTGAAGCTGGAATTAATTCAAAATTTATATTAATTTTGTTAGTGTGGTTAACAAAACAGAGCTGCCAGGCTTATTTATATCAATAATTATTCAAGTTTATTGATTTGTTAATCAATTGCTAGTGTCAATGTATCTTCAAAACCCTGTTTGACTGAAGAAATTTACCAAAATGTGGCATTTCAATGCGGCAATCTGCCAGATAAATGGATTTTGGAGCTGGAAATATTTTCATTCTTAAGTATTAATTTAAAATTTATCTCGATTTTCTTAGAGTGGTTAACATAACAGAGCTGCCAGGCTTATTTATATCAATAATTATTCAAGTTTATTGATTTGATAATCAATTGCAAGTGTCAATGTTTCTTCAAAACCCTGTTTGAGTGAAGAAATTTACCAAAATTTAGCATTTCAACACGGCAATCTGCCAGATAAATGGATTTTGGAACTGGAAATATTCTTCATTTTTAAGAATTAATTTAAAATTTATCTCGATTTTCTTAGTGTGGTTAAAATAACATAGCTGCCAGGCTTATTTATATCAATAATTATTTAAGTTTATTGTTTTGTTAATCAATTGCTTGTGTCGATTTTACTTCAAAACCCTGTTTGACTAACGCAATTTATCAAAATTTGGCATTTCAACACGGCAATCTGCCAGATAAATGGATTTTGAAACTTGAAATATTCTTCATTCTTAAGAATTAATTCAAAATTTGTCTCGATTTTCTTAGTGTGGTTAACATAACATAGCTGCCAGGCTTATTTATATCAATAATTATTTAAGTTTATTGATTTGATAATCAATTGCTTGTGTCGATTTTACTTCAAAACCCTGTTTGAGTGAAGAAATTTACCAAAATTTGGCATTTCAACACGGCAATCTGCCAGATAAATGGATTTTGGAACTGGAAATATTCTTCATTCTTAAGAATTAATTCAAAATTTATCTCGATTTTCTTAGTGTGGTTAACATAAAAGAGCTGCCAGGCTTATTTATATCAATAATTATTCAAGTTTATAGATTTGATAATCAATTGCAAGTGTCAATGTTTCTTCAAAACCCTGTTTGAGTGAAGAAATTTACCAAAATTTGGCATTTCAACACGGCAATCTGCCAGATAAATGGATTTTGGAACTGGAAATATTCTTCATTCTTAAGAATTAATTCAAAATTTATCTCGATTTTCTTAGTGTGGTTAACATAAAAGAGCTGCCAGGCTTATTTATATCAATAATTATTTAAGTTTATTGTTTTGTTAATCAATTGCTAGTGTCGATTTTACTTCAAAACCCTGTTTGACTAACGCAATTTATCAAAATTTGGCATTTCAACACGGCAATCTGCCAGATAAATGGATTTTGGAACTGGAAATATTCTTCATTCTTTAGAATTAATTCAAAATTTATCTCGATTTTCTTAGTGTGGTTAACATAACATAGCTGCCAGGCTTATTTATATCAATAATTATTCAAGTTTATTGATTTGATAATCAATTGCAAGTGTCAATGTTTGTTCAAAACCCTGTTTGAGTGAAGAAATTTACCAAAATTTGGCATTTCAACACGGCAATCTGCCAGATAAATGGATTTTGGAACTGGAAATATTCTTCATTCTTAAGAATTAATTTAAAATTTATCTCGATTTTCTTAGTGTGGTTAAAATAACATAGCTGCCAGGCTTATTTATATCAATAATTATTTAAGTTTATTGTTTTGTTAATCAATTGCTTGTGTCGATTTTACTTCAAAACCCTGTTTGACTAACGCAATTTATCAAAATTTGGCATTTCAACACGGCAATCTGCCAGATAAATGGATTTTGGAACTTGAAATATTCTTCTTTCTTAAGAATTAATTCAAAATTTGTCTCGATTTTCTTAGTGTGGTTAACATAACATAGCTGCCAGGCTTATTTATATCAATAATTATTTAAGTTTATTGATTTGATAATCAATTGCTTGTGTCGATTTTACTTCAAAACCCTGTTTGACTAACGCAATTTATCAAAATTTGGCATTTCAACACGGCAATCTGCCAGATAAATGGATTTTGGGGCTGGAAATATTCTTCATTCTTTAGAATTAATTCAAAATTTATCTCGATTTTCTTAGTGTGGTTAACATAACATAGCTGCCAGGCTTATTTATATCAATAATTATTCAAGTTTATTGATTTGATAATCAATTGCAAGTGTCAATGTTTGTTCAAAACCCTGTTTGAGTGAAGAAATTTACCAAAATTTGGCATTTCAACACGGCAATCTGCCAGATAAATGGATTTTGGAACTGGAAATATTCTTCATTCTTAAGAATTAATTTAAAATTTATCTCGATTTTCTTAGTGTGGTTAAAATAACATAGCTGCCAGGCTTATTTATATCAATAATTATTTAAGTTTATTGTTTTGTTAATCAATTGCTTGTGTCGATTTTACTTCAAAACCCTGTTTGACTAACGCAATTTATCAAAATTTGGCATTTCAACACGGCAATCTGCCAGATAAATGGATTTTGGAACTTGAAATATTCTTCTTTCTTAAGAATTAATTCAAAATTTGTCTCGATTTTCTTAGTGTGGTTAACATAACATAGCTGCCAGGCTTATTTATATCAATAATTATTTAAGTTTATTGATTTGATAATCAATTGCTTGTGTCGATTTTACTTCAAAACCCTGTTTGACTAACGCATTTTATCAAAATTTGGCATTTCAACACGGCAATCTGCCAGATAAATGGATTTTGGAGCTGGAAATATTCTTCATTCTTAAGAATTAATTCAAAATTTATCTCGATTTTCTTAGTGTGGTTAACATAACAGAGCTGCCAGGTTTATTTATATCAATAATTATTCAAGTTTATTGATTTGATAATCAATTGCAAGTGTCAATGTTTCTTCAAAACCCTGTTTGAGTGAAGAAATTTACCAAAATTTGGCATTTCAACACGGCAATCTGCCAGATAAATGGATTTTGGAACTGGAAATATTCTTCATTCTTAAGAATTAATTCAAAATTTATCTCGATTTTCTTAGTGTGGTTAACATAAAAGAGCTGCCAGGCTTATTAATATCAATAATTATTCAAGTTTATGGATTTGATAATCAATTGCAAGTGTCAATGTTTCTTCAAAACCCTGTTTGAGTGAAGAAATTTACCAAAATTTGGCATTTCAACACGGCAATCTGCCAGATAAATGGATTTTGGAACTGGAAATATTCTTCATTCTTAAGAATTAATTCAAAATTTATCTCGATTTTCTTAGTGTGGTTAACATAAAAGAGCTGCCAGGCTTATTTATATCAATAATTATTTAAGTTTATTGTTTTGTTAATCAATTGCTAGTGTCGATTTTACTTCAAAACCCTGTTTGACTAACGCAATTTATCAAAATTTGGCATTTCAACACGGCAATCTGCCAGATAAATGGATTTTGGGGCTGGAAATATTCTTCATTCTTTAGAATTAATTCAAAATTTATCTCGATTTTCTTAGTGTGGTTAACATAACATAGCTGCCAGGCTTATTTATATCAATAATTATTTAAGTTTATTGTTTTGTTAATCAATTGCTAGTGTCGATTTTACTTCAAAACCCTGTTTGACTAACGCAATTTATCAAAATTTGGCATTTCAACACGGCAATCTGCCAGATAAATGGATTTTGGAACTGGAAATATTCTTCATTTTTAAGAATTAATTTAAAATTTATCTCGATTTTCTTAGTGTGGTTAAAATAACATAGCTGCCAGGCTTATTTATATCAATAATTATTTAAGTTTATTGTTTTGTTAATCAATTGCTTGTGTCGATTTTACTTCAAAACCCTATTTGACTAACGCAATTTATCAAAATTTGGCATTTCAACACGGCAATCTGCCAGATAAAAGGATTTTGAAACTTGAAATATTCTTCATTCTTAAGAATTAATTCAAAATTTGTCTCGATTTTCTTAGTGTGGTTAACATAACATAGCTGCCAGGCTTATTTATATCAATAATTATTTAAGTTTATTGATTTGATAATCAATTGCTTGTGTCGATTTTACTTCAAAACCCTGTTTGAGTGAAGAAATTTACCAAAATTTGGCATTTCATAACGGCAATCTGCCAGATAAATGGATTTTGGAACTGGAAATATTCTTCATTCTTAAGAATTAATTCAAAATTTATCTCGTATTTCTTAGTGTGGTTAACATAAAAGAGCTGCCAGGCTTATTTATATCAATAATTATTCAAGTTTATAGATTTGATAATCAATTGCAAGTGTCAATGTTTCTTCAAAACCCTGTTTGAGTGAAGAAATTTACCAAAATTTGGCATTTCAACACGGCAATCTGCCAGATAAATGGATTTTGGAACTGGAAATATTCTTCATTCTTAAGAATTAATTCAAAATTTATCTCGATTTTCTTAGTGTGGTTAACATAAAAGAGCTGCCAGGCTTATTTATATCAATAATTATTTAAGTTTATTGTTTTGTTAATCAATTGCTAGTGTCGATTTTACTTCAAAACCCTGTTTGACTTACGCAATTTATCAAAATTTGGCATTTCAACACGGCAATCTGCCAGATAAATGGATTTTGGGGCTGGAAATATTCTTCATTCTTTAGAATTAATACAAAATTTATCTCGATTTTCTTAGTGTGGTTAACATAACATAGCTGCCAGGCTTATTTATATCAATAATTATTTAAGTTTATTGTTTTGTTAATCAATTGCTTGTGTCGATTTTACTTCAAAACCCTATTTGACTAACGCAATTTATCAAAATTTGGCATTTCAACACGGCAATCTGCCAGATAAAAGGATTTTGAAACTTGAAATATTCTTCATTCTTAAGAATTAATTCAAAATTTGTCTCGATTTTCTTAGTGTGGTTAACATAACATAGCTGCCAGGCTTATTTATATCAATAATTATTTAAGTTTATTGATTTGATAATCAATTGCTTGTGTCGATTTTACTTCAAAACCCTGTTTGAGTGAAGAAATTTACCAAAATTTGGCATTTCATAACGGCAATCTGCCAGATAAATGGATTTTGGAACAGGAAATATTCTTCATTCTTAAGAATTAATTCAAAATTTATCTCGATTTTCTTAGTGTGGTTAACATAAAAGAGCTGCCAGGCTTATTTATATCAATAATTATTCAAGTTTATAGATTTGATAATCAATTGCAAGTGTCAATGTTTCTTCAAAACCCTGTTTGAGTGAAGAAATTTACCAAAATTTGGCATTTCAACACGGCAATCTGCCAGATAAATGGATTTTGGAACTGTAAATATTCTTCATTCTTAAGAATTAATTCAAAATTTATCTCGATTTTCTTAGTGTGGTTAACATAAATGAGCTGCCAGGCTTATTTATATCAATAATTATTTAAGTTTATTGTTTTGTTAATCAATTGCTAGTGTCGATTTTACTTCAAAACCCTGTTTGACTTACGCAATTTATCAAAATTTGGCATTTCAACACGGCAATCTGCCAGATAAATGGATTTTGGGGCTGGAAATATTCTTCATTCTTTAGAATTAATACAAAATTTATCTCGATTTTCTTAGTGTGGTTAACATAACATAGCTGCCAGGCTTATTTATATCAATAATTATTTAAGTTTATTGATTTGATAATCAATTGCTTGTGTCGATTTTACTTCAAAACCCTGTTTGAGTGAAGAAATTTACCAAAATTTGGCATTTCAACACGGCAATCTGCCAGATAAATGGATTTTGGAGCTTAAAATATTCTTCATTCTTAAGAATTAATTCAAAATTTATCTCGATTTTCTTAGTGTGGTTAACATAACAGAGCTGCCAGGTTTATTTATATCAATAATTATTCAAGTTTATTGATTTGATAATCAATTGCAAGTGTCAATGTTTCTTCAAAACCCTGTTTGAGTGAAGAAATTTACCAAAATTTGGCATTTCAACACGGCAATCTGCCAGATAAATGGATTTTGGAACTGGAAATATTCTTCATTCTTAAGAATTAATTCAAAATTTATCTCGATTTTCTTAGTGTGGTTAACATAAAAGAGCTGCCAGGCTTATTAATATCAATAATTATTCAAGTTTATAGATTTGATAATCAATTGCAAGTGTCAATGTTTCTTCAAAACCCTGTTTGAGTGAAGAAATTTACCAAAATTTGGCATTTCAACACGGCAATCTGCCAGATAAATGGATTTTGGAACTGGAAATATTCTTCATTCTTAAGAATTAATTCAAAATTTATCTCGATTTTCTTAGTGTGGTTAACATAAAAGAGCTGCCAGGCTTATTTATATCAATAATTATTTAAGTTTATTGTTTTGTTAATCAATTGCTAGTGTCGATTTTACTTCAAAACCCTGTTTGACTAACGCAATTTATCAAAATTTGGCATTTCAACACGGCAATCTGCCAGATAAATGGATTTTGGGGCTGGAAATATTCTTCATTCTTAAGAATTAATTCAAAATTTATCTCGATTTTCTTAGTGTGGTTAACATAAAAGAGCTGCCAGGTTTATTTATATCAATAATTATTCAAGTTTATTGATTTGATAATCAATTGCAAGTGTCAATGTTTCTTCAAAACCCTGTTTGAGTGAAGAAATTTACCAAAATTTGGCATTTCAACATGGCAATCTGCCAGATAAATGGATTTTGGAACTGGAAATATTCTTCATACTTTAGAATTAATTCAAAATTTATCTCGATTTTCTTAGTGTGGTTAACATAACATAGCTGCCAGGCTTATTTATATCAATAATTATTTAAGTTTATTGTTTTGTTAATCAATTGCTAGTGTCGATTTTACTTCAAAACCCTGTTTGACTAACGCAATTTATCAAAATTTGGCATTTCAACACGGCAATCTGCCAGATAAATGGATTTTGGAACTGGAAATATTCTTCATTTTTAAGAATTAATTTAAAATTTATCTCGATTTTCTTAGTGTGGTTAAAATAACATAGCTGCCAGGCTTATTTATATCAATAATTATTTAAGTTTATTGTTTTGTTAATCAATTGCTTGTGTCGATTTTACTTCAAAACCCTGTTTGACTAACGCAATTTATCAAAATTTGGCATTTCAACACGGCAATCTGCCAGATAAATGGATTTTGAAACTTGAAATATTCTTCATTCTTAAGAATTAATTCAAAATTTGTCTCGATTTTCTTAGTGTGGTTAACATAACATAGCTGCCAGGCTTATTTATATCAATAATTATTTAAGTTTATTGATTTGATAATCAATTGCTTGTGTCGATTTTACTTCAAAACCCTGTTTGAGTGAAGAAATTTACCAAAATTTGGCATTTCAACACGGCAATCTGCCAGATAAATGGATTTTGGAACTGGAAATATTCTTCATTCTTAAGAATTAATTCAAAATTTATCTCGATTTTCTTAGTGTGGTTAACATAAAAGAGCTGCCAGGCTTATTTATATCAATAATTATTCAAGTTTATAGATTTGATAATCAATTGCAAGTGTCAATGTTTCTTCAAAACCCTGTTTGAGTGAAGAAATTTACCAAAATTTGGCATTTCAACACGGCAATCTGCCAGATAAATGGATTTTGGAACTGGAAATATTCTTCATTCTTAAGAATTAATTCAAAATTTATCTCGATTTTCTTAGTGTGGTTAACATAAAAGAGCTGCCAGGCTTATTTATATCAATAATTATTTAAGTTTATTGTTTTGTTAATCAATTGCTAGTGTCGATTTTACTTCAAAACCCTGTTTGACTAACGCAATTTATCAAAATTTGGCATTTCAACACGGCAATCTGCCAGATAAATGGATTTTGGGGCTGGAAATATTCTTCATTCTTTAGAATTAATTCAAAATTTATCTCGATTTTCTTAGTGTGGTTAACATAACATAGCTGCCAGGCTTATTTATATCAATAATTATTTAAGTTTATTGTTTTGTTAATCAATTGCTAGTGTCGATTTTACTTCAAAACCCTGTTTGACTAACGCAATTTATCAAAATTTGGCATTTCAACACGGCAATCTGCCAGATAAATGGATTTTGGAACTGGAAATATTCTTCATTCTTAAGAATTAATTCAAAATTTATCTCGATTTTCTTAGTGTGGTTAACATAAAAGAGCTGCCAGGCTTATTTATATCAATAATTATTTAAGTTTATTGTTTTGTTAATCAATTGCTAGTGTCGATTTTACTTCAAAACCCTGTTTGACTAACGCAATTTATCAAAATTTGGCATTTCAACACGGCAATCTGCCAGATAAATGGATTTTGGGGCTGGAAATATTCTTCATTCTTTAGTATTAATTCAAAATTTATCTCGATTTTCTTAGTGTGGTTAACATAACATAGCTGCCAGGCTTATTTATATCAATAATTATTTAAGTTTATTGTTTTGTTAATCAATTGCTAGTGTCGATTTTACTTCAAAACCCTGTTTGACTAACGCAATTTATCAAAATTTGGCATTTCAACACGGCAATCTGCCAGATAAATGGATTTTGGGGCTGGAAATATTCTTCATTCTTTAGAATTAATTCAAAATTTATCTCGATTTTCTTAGTGTGGTTAACATAACATAGCTGCCAGGCTTATTTATATCAATAATTATTTAAGTTTATTGTTTTGTTAATCAATTGCTAGTGTCGATTTTACTTCAAAACCCTGTTTGACTAACGCAATTTATCAAAATTTGGCATTTCAACACGGCAATCTGCCAGATAAATGGATTTAGGGGCTGGAAATATTCTTCATTCATTAGAATTAATTCAAAATTTATCTCGATTTTCTTAGTGTGGTTAAAATAACATAGCTGCCAGGCTTATTTATATCAATAATTATTTAAATTTATTGTTTTGTTAATCAATTGCTTGTGTCGATTTTACTTCAAAACCCTGTTTGACTAAGGCAATTTATCAAAATTTGGCATTTCAACACGGCAATCTGCCAGATAAATGGATTTTGGGGCTGGAAATATTCTTCATTCTTTAGAATTAATACAAAATTTATCTCGATTTTCTTAGTGTGGTTAACATAACATAGCTGCCAGGCTTATTTATATCAATAATTATTTAAGTTTATTGATTTGATAATCAATTGCTTGTGTCGATTTTACTTCAAAACCCTGTTTGCCTAACGCATTTTATCAAAATTTGGCATTTCAACACGGCAATCTGCCAGATAAATGGATTTTGGAGCTTAAAATATTCTTCATTCTTAAGAATTAATTCAAAATTTATCTCGATTTTCTTAGTGTGGTTAACATAACAGAGCTGCCAGGTTTATTTATATCAATAATTATTCAAGTTTATTGATTTGATAATCAATTGCAAGTGTCAATGTTTGTTCAAAACCCTGTTTGAGTGAAGAAATTTACCAAAATTTGGCATTTCAACACGGCAATCTGCCAGATAAATGGATTTTGGAACTGGAAATATTCTTCATTCTTAAGAATTAATTTAAAATTTATCTCGATTTTCTTAGTGTGGTTAAAATAACATAGCTGCCAGGCTTATTTATATCAATAATTATTTAAGTTTATTGTTTTGTTAATCAATTGCTTGTGTCGATTTTACTTCAAAACCCTGTTTGACTAACGCAATTTATCAAAATTTGGCATTTCAACACGGCAAACTGCCAGATAAATGGATTTTGGAACTTGAAATATTCTTCATTCTTAAGAATTAATTCAAAATTTGTCTCGATTTTCTTAGTGTGGTTAACATAACATAGCTGCCAGGCTTATTTATATCAATAATTATTTAAGTTTATTGATTTGATAATCAATTGCTTGTGTCGATTTTACTTCAAAACCCTGTTTGACTAACGCATTTTATCAAAATTTGGCATTTCAACACGGCAATCTGCCAGATAAATGGATTTTGGAACTGGAAATATTCTTCATTCTTAAGAATTAATTCAAAATTTATCTCGATTTTCTTAGTGTGGTTAACATAAAAGAGCTGCCAGGCTTATTTATATCAATAATTATTTAAGTTTATTGTTTTGTTAATCAATTGCTAGTGTCGATTTTACTTCAAAACCCTGTTTGACTAACGCAATTTATCAAAATTTGGCATTTCAACACGGCAATCTGCCAGATAAATGGATTTTGGGGCTGGAAATATTCTTCATTCTTTAGAATTAATTCAAAATTTATCTCGATTTTCTTAGTGTGGTTAACATAACATAGCTGCCAGGCTTATTTATATCAATAATTATTTAAGTTTATTGTTTTGTTAATCAATTGCTAGTGTCGATTTTACTTCAAAACCCTGTTTGACTAACGCAATTTATCAAAATTTGGCATTTCAACACGGCAATCTGCCAGATAAATGGATTTTGGGGCTGGAAATATTCTTCATTCATTAGAATTAATTCAAAATTTATCTCGATTTTCTTAGTGTGGTTAAAATAACATAGCTGCCAGGCTTATTTATATCAATAATTATTTAAGTTTATTGTTTTGTTAATCAATTGCTTGTGTCGATTTTACTTCAAAACCCTGTTTGACTAACGCAATTTACCAAAATTTGGCATTTCAACACGGCAATCTGCCAGATAAATGGATTTTGGAACTTGAAATATTCTTAATTCTTAAGAATTAATTCAAAATTTGTCTCGTTTTTCTTAGTGTGGTTAACATAACATAGCTGCCAGGCTAGAGATAAGTGAGTCTGTATACCGATAAGGGGGCACCTGCGGGCGGGGGAAACGGGGGTGAAACGGGCCCCTATAGGGGCCCCCTTTTGCGGCAATATTCGGCGGGGTCAAAAGGTTAGCTGTTTTACGAGGTTGATTTACGATGTTAGGTCAATAGGTTATCTGCCCCTATGGACACGATGCAAACAGCCGTTAAATAAGGGTGAAACAGGCCCCTATAGGGCCCCCATTTTGCGTACATTTTCGGCGGGGGTCAAAAGGTTAGCTGATTTACGATGTTAGGTCAATGGGTTATCTGCCCCTATGGACACGATGCAAACAGCCGTTAAATAGGTGTGAAACAGGCCCCTGTAGGGGCCCCCATTTTGCGCACATTTTCGGCGGGGTTAAAAGGTTAGCTGATTTACGAGGTTGATTTACGATGTTAGGTCAATAGGTTATCTATGGCGGTGACACGACGTTATGCAAACAGCCGATCCGTCATAGTTAATATCTGGATGCACCCCATTTTAGGTCAAAAGGTTAGCTGATTTACGATGTTATAACCCGTAAAACACAGGTGTTAACCCATTTTAGGTCAATAGGTTATCTGCCCCTATTCGGCAGGCGGTGTGGACTGACACGATGTTATGCAAACAGCCTACCCGTCATAGTGAATGTCGGGCCTAGGGCACCTGTCTTTTCGAGTTGGTAATAAATAGTTCAATGGGTTTTCGCCGACAAACACTTTCAAACACTTTCGGGCTCCTAAGGGTTGTAAAAGGGTACCGTAAAATAGCGGGTGGTCATCGGTAAAAGTGTTTTGGAAAAAAAGAGCAGAGTGTGTACAAATTATAAGGTTTTATTATTGCTCCCAATCGCTAGAAATTGGCTTTTTTTCCCATTCACTATAAATCGCGGCAGTTTGCCCGAATTAGTTTTATCTCTCCGAAATAATTTATGTACCCAAAATTGGACCGCCAGTTTATTATTCTTTTTAGGGGGGATCTCTATGGGCGTTTAACATTACAATAAAGCTAAAGGGTCCAGTTTGGGGTACATTTGGTCCGAAATGGGGTACATAGGGGCGAAAATGGTGACTTTGGTTGTTTTTAGGGCACATTGGGTCCATTTTTGGGTACATCCGAATTTCAATTGGAAAAAACGAAGAGCCGTAATTTGCTCCACCCATCCCTAAACTCCTTAAATTTATTGCTATAATTTATTTATCGCTGGCGAACCCTAGAATATAATTAATAAGGACAAGTTATTTAAATTTAATTTAGAACTTTTGTTTACATGATTACGACTAATCCGATATATAATCCGTTTAAATCGTAATTTATCTATATAATTGTAATTAATTCGACATTTTAAAGGGTTGAAACGAACTACCTTCTGCAACTTGTATAAATAATTTAAATAAAAGTTCTAACTCACGTATTTGTAGTGTCTAGCCGCAGTATCGTCTGACATACGAGGGACAGCGACAGTGGACCCAGGAACGTTATCTACACAGCTTCGGTTAGACATGATGCTCGAGAAACGGTTTGTAGTGTACTGCCGATGGATGACGGGGGTGAATGTCTTATATATATAGCGATAATAATTTGATGACTAATGGGAGAGGTGGGGGTAGAACCTTCCATACCGGAAGTTATCTTTAAACTAAATTTATCAATAAACCAAAAAACGGATTTCAACTTTATATATTTTATAAAAAAGCAAATGGCATACAAATTATTAAAATAAGCAAATAACTAAAATAAACATATGACTAAAATATACAAAAAGAAATATTGACAAATAACTAATATATAGAAAGGAATTATTTACAAATGAAAAATACAAACGAGAAATGAAAAAAATATATACAATAATTAGAGGCTGTCGATGAGTAGTTGTTGGAGCATGTCGTGGAACAGCCCCTCTGTGTCGTATACAGCTTGGGACTGCTCCTCGCTGTCGGTGTACGCGAGACACGCTCCTACCTTCCATCGACACAACTCGCTTATTTCGAGCGAAAGTCTAAAAAAAGGTGTGGAGGTTTGTATGACGTAAATTTAAATCGTCTGAAATAACTTAAAATTACCTTTGAGCGAAGGCCACGACTTCGAGACTGGGTTGGTGGTCTGCTCCCATGAGGTTCCTTTTTAGAAAAAAAGACTAAGCAACACGGCGTTTTTTGTAAAAAAAATATATGCGTACGTTATAAGCGAGTCGCTAGGTGGGAATAACCGGAGCCTAGGGTCAATTTGGTCTAAGTCGACCGGCTCTACGGGGATTACATCCGGATATGGGGTGTCTAATAATAGAATTAAATAAAAAAAGAGACAAGGTATAAGATAAAGAATTTATTTATTTTTTATAAGAAAACACGGTTATGAAAAATGAGATCTAATAAAACCCGCAGGGTTTGCAGGTCGCTGTCGAGCTGAACCGCCGACATCGCCAATGACGGGGAGGTCGTCACCGTCAGGTACGCCCGGGCCTCAAAGAGGGCCGAAACGTCTCTGATGAGACTAAAATATATATTTTAAAATACGGAATATATTATTATCAATATTTAGGTATAAATTCAAGCTTACCCATCCCCGTCAATGACGAAACCAGGTCCGGCGGTAGGGATTACGTCGGCGGGTCGCTGGAATTGCGGGTCCGGATAACATCCTTCACCCTCCGAAGAAGAGCGACTCCAGCTACCCGCTTCAGCAGCGGCCTCCAAACCCTGCGGGTTGAACAGGTGTTCACCCTCTTGCACTAAGGCGAAGCTGAAAGTATATATATTATTATTAAAAACCCCAGCCAAAATCGAAAAAGGGTTTATTTGGGGGGAAATATCAAAATAACATTTAGAGATCACCGAACTAAAAAACTCACATGTCGACGTCCTCATCCGAGAACAGAGGCGATGGACTTCTGGATGCCATGATAGCAGAGTTGTGATGTCTTAAGGATCCAGTTCCAGGGTTTTTATACCAAAAGGACCCCCATACCCACTTTGAGGGGGACCCACCATACGTAGGGGCCATTTGGGATGTAAAAACAAAAATCTATGAGAATCCCTCGTAGTTTAAACTGAAATAGTTAAAAGGATTTATTCCACATAGTTTATGGGGCTCCATAAAAGTCTACGCGCAACAACATTCATTTATAACCATTTTTCGACAAAAACGTTTGTCACCAAAAAATATCTAATACTTTGAGACGTCTTTTTTAAAAAGTTTTTGAGTATATAACTCTTTTACCATGACCATCCTTCGACGCTTAAAAACAGCTGTGAAAACAATCGCTTTTTATAAACATTTCGGTGCGTAAAAAAAGCACACTATTTTAACAATACCCGATTTGACGCGTCATGTTAAATTCAGGAGTCGCGCGTGGATCAAACTTAATTTGCATCGTAAAAAAGGTTAGGGTTGACACAAAAAAAGAGCCCCTAAACCATTTTCCCTTCAAAGAAAAAGACCGTAGGGGCCCACATCGTTCAATTAAGACTCGAGCGGCGTGGGCCCAAAGGATTCCACACTAAGGGTTTGGTGTCTAATAAAACAGCGGCTCGTAAAAAAATTTGGGGGCCGCTCGGAGAACAAGAAGGGCACCGTCAAAAAGTTTTTTTCGTATATTCACCCCAGTTTTGTCAAAATAGTCAAAAGAGTTTTCTGCGTTTCTTTTGAAAAACAACATGTGTCAGCGATAAAAGGATGAACCGCCATAGGCCCCCCTTTTTAATTTTTTTATGGTTAACCACTGCCTCTCGCTATCAAACAACTCTTTTTTTTTGATATGAGAGTTTCGTCTGATTTGAGAAGCGTACTATATTTAGCCAAATTAATTGAGAACTGGGGCCAAGTAACCTGATAATTGGGTCAAGTTAAGTCCTATATCAGTTATATAAAACCTGAAATTATTTATTTTTTTTGCATTCTAATTTAAACATCACTTTAAAAACCTTATGCAAGTCAGAATAGTTGTGTAGAGTACTAATAACGTAGATAAATATTTAGTGGTTCAGTTATGTGTAGGGAAGCTTGTTTGAAGATAAGTTTAAAATTAATTTGGAAAAAAACTTGAGCTTTTTAAATATATGATACAGGGTGGATACCAAAATTTCAAAATAAAATTTAATAAAAAGCTTGCTAAATGAAATTTTTTCACTTCCTAACAAAATCAATAGGTGAACACAGACTTAAAAAGATAATTTTCAACTATAGTTAACGGTAACTTCCCTTAAATTTCAAACTGAAAACACTAAAGTTTCATGCAAGCCAATAACTTGGACTTTTGAAAAATTTTCACTAAGAATCATCACATTAAATGGGAGCTACTCTGCATCGTAAAATTAAAAACTCAAGCAATTTTTTTCCCCAAATTCATTTTTAACTTATCTTAAAACACGCTTCCCTAAGTCTGCCTAGCTCTGTAGGTTAATAATAAAATAGCTAAATATTTTTTGGGGGTCAATAATTTTGATTCTGAGTGAAATATTTGCATATATTACAGTATTAGTTGAAAAAATTTCATTTATGTCCATTTTAAATTTTTTGTTGTATCGCATTATAATATTTTTTGCCGCGTAAAAGAAAAATAATTTTTGTAATATATCATCTTATAAAATGTTTTGTAAAAAAATAAATATTTTTATTATCTTATAAATCAGACTCGCTATTTCTCCTTGCTCGCGTCATTTTTGTTTTTAGATTACGTAATTAATAGTTCATTGGTGCATAATAACGTAGAAAATGTTTTGGGTTCATTTGACCTGATGAAAACTTTTCATATGGTAAAGTTACTGGACTGAACTTTGACTTTTGAAAATTTTTCACTCAGAATCATCACATTAAATGGGAGCTACTCTGTATCGTAAAATTAAAAACTCAAGCAATTTTTTTCCCCAAATTCATTTTTAACTTATCTTAAAACACGCTTCCCTAAGTCTGACTAGCTCTGTAGGTTAATAATAAAATAGCTAAATATTTTTTGGGGGTCAATAATTTTGATTCTGAGTGAAATATTTGCATATATTACAGTATTAGTTTGGCTAATTAATTTGTTTTCATCTGCTACCTTACTCAATGGGTGAACATAGAATAACAAAGGTAATTTTCCACTATATTTAAAGCCAACTTCCCTTACATTTCACTATGAAAACACTGAAGCTTCTTTCAATGCGATAACTTTATTACATGCATTTTTTTGCCCAGGATTACAATTATTGAATCGAAAAAAAATATGTGACCACCTTAGAATTACCCAACACAGGTATTCAGAAGAGATGGTGTTCAATTTAAAAAAATATTTTTTTTGGATCCACCCTATCAGTTATATAAAACCTGAAATTATGTATTTTTTTTAATTCTAATTTAACCATCACGTTAAAAACGGTAACTTCCCTTAAATTTCAAACTGAAAACACTAAAGTTTCATCTTTGACTTTTGAAAATTTTTCACTCAGAACCATCACATTAAATGTGATCCACTCTGTATCGTAAATTTAAAAGCTCAAGCAATTTTTTTTTTCCAAATTCATTTTTAACTTAGCTTAAAACAAGCTTCCCTAAGTCTGACTAGCTCTGTAGGTTAATAATAAAATAGCTAAATATTATTTGGATTCAATAATTTTGATTCTGAGTGAAATATTTGCATATATTACAGTATTAGTTTGGCTTATTTAATTTTTTTTCATCTGCTACCACACTCAATGGGTGAACATAGAATAACAAAGGTAATTTTCCACTATATTTAAAGCCAACTTCCCTTACATTTCACTATGAAAACACTGAAGCTTCTTTCAATGCGATAGCTTAATTACAGGCAATTTTTTCCCCAGAATTACAATAATTGAATCGAAAAATTATCCAACTCAGCTTATCAGACTTGGGCAAAGTGGTTTTTAAGTGAGGGTGTTAAATAATAAAATATACTTCAGCTTTTGAATTAAATTTACTGTTAATATAACGGTTAATCGACGAACAGGACTTTTAACTGTTGCGTACAGCAGCTATCTAGTAATTCTAACTGTAAAAGTTGGTACTGGAATTTACCTGTTAAAATTTAACAGGAATTTAACAGGAAGCTACAGTAATTTTTCACAGTGTAGCATATGAAAGTATTAATTTTCAAAAAGTGCATTTAAATTGAAGTGAGTCCTATTTTTGGATTCTCCTTGTTCCTCCTTCTTTCATCCCAGCATGTATCCCCTTTTATCATGGTTTCTCTCCAAAAATCTTAAATCAGTAGGTCTCGCTCCTATTTATCTTCCACCATCCCAAATTGTCAGCTTTATTATGTAATAACAAAGAACCAACTAACCTCATCGACAAGGCCATCATTTATAAAATCTCCCGTGCTTGTGGTGATAATTACATTGGGCAATGCCGTAGCCCATTTCTTCAAGGGCGTAAAGAGCCCCAAAATTATAAACAACCCGTACAATAATTCTCCCCTTAACGAACACCTTCGTGTTTTTGGGGGCCATAATGCTAGGTGGGGCTCAATAGATATACTAGCTCGACCCAAAATTATATAAAACAAATTTTAATGTACGCGAATCCATCGAAATTTAAAAAAATAAATCTGCGCAATGTTTAAACCGTGACTATGGTCCCTTTAACTTATACACGTTTTCTCCACTTTTTTAAATGTTTTATGGACCTCACCCTCTCACACAGACAACAAACCAATTCCTCCTCTCGCAGAATCCACCCATTCAGACCATAGTAGCCTCGAGCGCGAACGAAGATATCGAGCCCATATAACACTTCGACGGGGGTCGACTCGCCTTTGAGAAAAAAACGCTCGCGGCTAAAGAACAGTGGCATCCACTATATGTATGCATAAATATTTTTTCGTCCCAAAGTTTTACCATCGTACTGTCAGACTTGTAAAAATCCCATGAAGAAGGAGGAACAGTTCCTCCGAAACGTTCGATTTTTTAAATAAATATATTGTGAATTTTAAAAACGGTTAGAGTCTCTTTTCACTAAGTATTTTATATATTTGAATATCGGAATTGTATTTCGTTGCGTTAAAAGTAGAGTTTAGATGTATAGTCTTTTTAAGTAATACTCGTGATATAGGGTCAAGTACCAAGCATATTTAAGTACTACAATGATATTAAATTAAAGTTTAAAAATATTTCCATTCTACGTTACTTTAACAACGAATATTCTATGACGTCAAAACACTCAAATCCATGTTTCAAATTCAAATTAACCGCGCAAAACACTTAAATCTATGTTTTCATTTGATTTTTAAATTAACCGCGACGCGCCCCCAGACCGCGTCCCCCCGAGAAATCCGCGCCCCAGACCGCGCCCCCCAGGGGAAATCAGCGCACGCGCGCCGCCCCTGGCTACGGCGAGGTGGGGAGGGCTTCGTATATCAACATATTGTGTTCAGGCCAACTTGTTCACTATGTTATATTGTTTTACTAATTTACGCGCACTGTGGTTTTCGCAACTTACCATTAATATATTAGCATCTCTGTATAATGTATATAAACAAGGTATTTAACAATGCGTCGGTTAACGCCATGCAGTTACATTAACATCGCTGCAAAATATCGCGTTAATCATTCAATCAATCAGCTAAAGCACATATGACTACATGTAAGTCGTTCCGGCTTCGTAGGTATGTCTCTTAAATAAATAACTAAATAAATAAATAAATCTAACCGTCATAAGAACATTTGTACCTACACATATTGCACTTTCATTACTTGAAACTTCAGATTAGTTAGATTGTATCGCTAATTAATCCACTGAATATTTTAGTATCCCGTTTTTGTGAATAATTCCAAGCCGAGTTAGTTTTTGTTTGAAGTTACGAGCAGACCTGTTTCAATAAAGTATTAAAACGGAATTTATTTTTCCTGTGTGACAGAGAAAAGATTCGTTCATACCAAAAAAGGTAACGTCGTCCATCGTAAGTTAATGCGAACTTGTCGTATTGTCGAAAACGTATACCGTTAAATTGTTAAAGCTCTCGTGGAGGTTTACGATAATAATATGTAATGACTAACGTAGCTAAACGATAATAGTAAGTTATGACTAACGTAGTTTATTGATAATAGTAAGTAATGACTAAACGCAAAATTTAACCATGGTTAATTTAAACTAGTAAATAGTAAGTAATATACTATAGAGACAGATACTTCATGGTTTAAAATACACTTTTATTAAAAAGAATATTGGGGAAGCTTTTTCGAGCCCACTCGTTCCTTTTCAACCCTGATAGAAATGGCTAAAAAATCCAAATACAAACAGATAGAACGCGTAAAAAGTCATAACCTGAGCGACGCGCGTAATCGGATAATACAGAAATATAAATTACTTGATCAAAAAATTTTACGAATAATTTTGAGAGCTTTATCTAGTGAATAAAAGTTAACCATCCCCAACCTCAAAGGTGGAATCGCGCTTAGATAAAAGACCCTATATGTTCGCGAATTCCGACAACGACCATAATTTCAACCTATGTTTTTTATATTTTTTATTTCTTTCTTTTATTTTGTTTAATTATATATATTTAAAAATGAAGCTGAAACAAATTTTAAAATGACTTTGGTTTCCCATAAGACATGCTGAACACATATCAGTCGACTATAGCTATCTCAACAAGCTATACAGATGTTTCAACTCACACAGTTAACGTAACTTCAAGGCGGTGCGCGTGCGCTGATTTCCCCTGGGGGGCGCGGTCTGGGGCGCGGATTTCTCGGGGGGACGCGGTCTGGGGGCGCGTCGCGGTTAATTTAAAAATCAAATGAAAACATAGATTTAAGTGTTTTGCGCGGTTAATTTGAATTTGAAACATGGATTTGAGTGTTTTGACGTCATAGAATATTCGTTGTTAAAGTAACGTAGAATGGAAATATTTTTAAACTTTAATTTAATATCATTGTAGTACTTAAATATGCTTGGTACTTGACCCTATATCACGAGTATTACTTAAAAAGACTATACATCTAAACTCTACTTTTAACGCAACGAAATACAATTCCGATATTCAAATATATAAAATACTTAGTGAAAAGAGACTCTAACCGTTTTTAAAATTCACAATATATTTATTTAAAAAATCGAACGTTTCGGAGGAACTGTTCCTCCTTCTTCATGGGATTTTTACAAGTCTGACAGTACGATGGTAAAACTTTGGGACGAAAAAATATTTATGCATACATATAGTGGATGCCACTGTTCTTTAGCCGCGAGCGTTTTTTTCTCAAAGGCGAGTCGACCCCCGTCGAAGTGTTATATGGGCTCGATATCTTCGTTCGCGCTCGAGGCTACTATGGTCTGAATGGGTGGATTCTGCGAGAGGAGGAATTGGTTTGTTGTCTGTGTGAGAGGGTGAGGTCCATAAAACATTTAAAAAAGTGGAGAAAACGTGTATAAGTTAAAGGGACCATAGTCACGGTTTAAACATTGCGCAGATTTATTTTTTTAAATTTCGATGGATTCGCGTACATTAAAATTTGTTTTATATAATTTTGGGTCGAGCTAGTATATCTATTGAGCCCCACCTAGCATTATGGCCCCCAAAAACACGAAGGTGTTCGTTAAGGGGAGAATTATTGTACGGGTTGTTTATAATTTTGGGGCTCTTTACGCCCTTGAAGAAATGGGCTACGGCATTGCCCAATGTAATTATCACCACAAGCACGGGAGATTTTATAAATGATGGCCTTGTCGATGAGGTTAGTTGGTTCTTTGTTATTACATAATAAAGCTGACAATTTGGGATGGTGGAAGATAAATAGGAGCGAGACCTACTGATTTAAGATTTTTGGAGAGAAACCATGATAAAAGGGGATACATGCTGGGATGAAAGAAGGAGGAACAAGGAGAATCCAAAAATAGGACTCACTTCAATTTAAATGCACTTTTTGAAAATTAATACTTTCATATGCTACACTGTGAAAAATTACTGTAGCTTCCTGTTAAATTCCTGTTAAATTTTAACAGGTAAATTCCAGTACCAACTTTTACAGTTAGAATTACTAGATAGCTGCTGTACGCAACAGTTAAAAGTCCTGTTCGTCGATTAACCGTTATATTAACAGTAAATTTAATTCAAAAGCTGAAGTATATTTTATTATTTAACACCCTCACTTAAAAACCACTTTGCCCAAGTCTGATAAGCTGAGTTGGATAATTTTTCGATTCAATTATTGTAATTCTGGGGAAAAAATTGCCTGTAATTAAGCTATCGCATTGAAAGAAGCTTCAGTGTTTTCATAGTGAAATGTAAGGGAAGTTGGCTTTAAATATAGTGGAAAATTACCTTTGTTATTCTATGTTCACCCATTGAGTGTGGTAGCAGATGAAAAAAAATTAAATAAGCCAAACTAATACTGTAATATATGCAAATATTTCACTCAGAATCAAAATTATTGAATCCAAATAATATTTAGCTATTTTATTATTAACCTACAGAGCTAGTCAGACTTAGGGAAGCTTGTTTTAAGCTAAGTTAAAAATGAATTTGGAAAAAAAAAATTGCTTGAGCTTTTAAATTTACGATACAGAGTGGATCACATTTAATGTGATGGTTCTGAGTGAAAAATTTTCAAAAGTCAAAGATGAAACTTTAGTGTTTTCAGTTTGAAATTTAAGGGAAGTTACCGTTTTTAACGTGATGGTTAAATTAGAATTAAAAAAAATACATAATTTCAGGTTTTATATAACTGATAGGGTGGATCCAAAAAAAATATTTTTTTAAATTGAACACCATCTCTTCTGAATACCTGTGTTGGGTAATTCTAAGGTGGTCACATATTTTTTTTCGATTCAATAATTGTAATCCTGGGCAAAAAAATGCATGTAATAAAGTTATCGCATTGAAAGAAGCTTCAGTGTTTTCATAGTGAAATGTAAGGGAAGTTGGCTTTAAATATAGTGGAAAATTACCTTTGTTATTCTATGTTCACCCATTGAGTAAGGTAGCAGATGAAAACAAATTAATTAGCCAAACTAATACTGTAATATATGCAAATATTTCACTCAGAATCAAAATTATTGACCCCCAAAAAATATTTAGCTATTTTATTATTAACCTACAGAGCTAGTCAGACTTAGGGAAGCGTGTTTTAAGATAAGTTAAAAATGAATTTGGGGAAAAAAATTGCTTGAGTTTTTAATTTTACGATACAGAGTAGCTCCCATTTAATGTGATGATTCTGAGTGAAAAATTTTCAAAAGTCAAAGTTCAGTCCAGTAACTTTACCATATGAAAAGTTTTCATCAGGTCAAATGAACCCAAAACATTTTCTACGTTATTATGCACCAATGAACTATTAATTACGTAATCTAAAAACAAAAATGACGCGAGCAAGGAGAAATAGCGAGTCTGATTTATAAGATAATAAAAATATTTATTTTTTTACAAAACATTTTATAAGATGATATATTACAAAAATTATTTTTCTTTTACGCGGCAAAAAATATTATAATGCGATACAACAAAAAATTTAAAATGGACATAAATGAAATTTTTTCAACTAATACTGTAATATATGCAAATATTTCACTCAGAATCAAAATTATTGACCCCCAAAAAATATTTAGCTATTTTATTATTAACCTACAGAGCTAGGCAGACTTAGGGAAGCGTGTTTTAAGATAAGTTAAAAATGAATTTGGGGAAAAAAATTGCTTGAGTTTTTAATTTTACGATGCAGAGTAGCTCCCATTTAATGTGATGATTCTTAGTGAAAATTTTTCAAAAGTCCAAGTTATTGGCTTGCATGAAACTTTAGTGTTTTCAGTTTGAAATTTAAGGGAAGTTACCGTTAACTATAGTTGAAAATTATCTTTTTAAGTCTGTGTTCACCTATTGATTTTGTTAGGAAGTGAAAAAATTTCATTTAGCAAGCTTTTTATTAAATTTTATTTTGAAATTTTGGTATCCACCCTGTATCATATATTTAAAAAGCTCAAGTTTTTTTCCAAATTAATTTTAAACTTATCTTCAAACAAGCTTCCCTACACATAACTGAACCACTAAATATTTATCTACGTTATTAGTACTCTACACAACTATTCTGACTTGCATAAGGTTTTTAAAGTGATGTTTAAATTAGAATGCAAAAAAAATAAATAATTTCAGGTTTTATATAACTGATATAGGACTTAACTTGACCCAATTATCAGGTTACTTGGCCCCAGTTCTCAATTAATTTGGCTAAATATAGTACGCTTCTCAAATCAGACGAAACTCTCATATCAAAAAAAAAGAGTTGTTTGATAGCGAGAGGCAGTGGTTAACCATAAAAAAATTAAAAAGGGGGGCCTATGGCGGTTCATCCTTTTATCGCTGACACATGTTGTTTTTCAAAAGAAACGCAGAAAACTCTTTTGACTATTTTGACAAAACTGGGGTGAATATACGAAAAAAACTTTTTGACGGTGCCCTTCTTGTTCTCCGAGCGGCCCCCAAATTTTTTTACGAGCCGCTGTTTTATTAGACACCAAACCCTTAGTGTGGAATCCTTTGGGCCCACGCCGCTCGAGTCTTAATTGAACGATGTGGGCCCCTACGGTCTTTTTCTTTGAAGGGAAAATGGTTTAGGGGCTCTTTTTTTGTGTCAACCCTAACCTTTTTTACGATGCAAATTAAGTTTGATCCACGCGCGACTCCTGAATTTAACATGACGCGTCAAATCGGGTATTGTTAAAATAGTGTGCTTTTTTTACGCACCGAAATGTTTATAAAAAGCGATTGTTTTCACAGCTGTTTTTAAGCGTCGAAGGATGGTCATGGTAAAAGAGTTATATACTCAAAAACTTTTTAAAAAAGACGTCTCAAAGTATTAGATATTTTTTGGTGACAAACGTTTTTGTCGAAAAATGGTTATAAATGAATGTTGTTGCGCGTAGACTTTTATGGAGCCCCATAAACTATGTGGAATAAATCCTTTTAACTATTTCAGTTTAAACTACGAGGGATTCTCATAGATTTTTGTTTTTACATCCCAAATGGCCCCTACGTATGGTGGGTCCCCCTCAAAGTGGGTATGGGGGTCCTTTTGGTATAAAAACCCTGGAACTGGATCCTTAAGACATCACAACTCTGCTATCATGGCATCCAGAAGTCCATCGCCTCTGTTCTCGGATGAGGACGTCGACATGTGAGTTTTTTAGTTCGGTGATCTCTAAATGTTATTTTGATATTTCCCCCCAAATAAACCCTTTTTCGATTTTGGCTGGGGTTTTTAATAATAATATATATACTTTCAGCTTCGCCTTAGTGCAAGAGGGTGAACACCTGTTCAACCCGCAGGGTTTGGAGGCCGCTGCTGAAGCGGGTAGCTGGAGTCGCTCTTCTTCGGAGGGTGAAGGATGTTATCCGGACCCGCAATTCCAGCGACCCGCCGACGTAATCCCTACCGCCGGACCTGGTTTCGTCATTGACGGGGATGGGTAAGCTTGAATTTATACCTAAATATTGATAATAATATATTCCGTATTTTAAAATATATATTTTAGTCTCATCAGAGACGTTTCGGCCCTCTTTGAGGCCCGGGCGTACCTGACGGTGACGACCTCCCCGTCATTGGCGATGTCGGCGGTTCAGCTCGACAGCGACCTGCAAACCCTGCGGGTTTTATTAGATCTCATTTTTCATAACCGTGTTTTCTTATAAAAAATAAATAAATTCTTTATCTTATACCTTGTCTCTTTTTTTATTTAATTCTATTATTAGACACCCCATATCCGGATGTAATCCCCGTAGAGCCGGTCGACTTAGACCAAATTGACCCTAGGCTCCGGTTATTCCCACCTAGCGACTCGCTTATAACGTACGCATATATTTTTTTTACAAAAAACGCCGTGTTGCTTAGTCTTTTTTTCTAAAAAGGAACCTCATGGGAGCAGACCACCAACCCAGTCTCGAAGTCGTGGCCTTCGCTCAAAGGTAATTTTAAGTTATTTCAGACGATTTAAATTTACGTCATACAAACCTCCACACCTTTTTTTAGACTTTCGCTCGAAATAAGCGAGTTGTGTCGATGGAAGGTAGGAGCGTGTCTCGCGTACACCGACAGCGAGGAGCAGTCCCAAGCTGTATACGACACAGAGGGGCTGTTCCACGACATGCTCCAACAACTACTCATCGACAGCCTCTAATTATTGTATATATTTTTTTCATTTCTCGTTTGTATTTTTCATTTGTAAATAATTCCTTTCTATATATTAGTTATTTGTCAATATTTCTTTTTGTATATTTTAGTCATATGTTTATTTTAGTTATTTGCTTATTTTAATAATTTGTATGCCATTTGCTTTTTTATAAAATATATAAAGTTGAAATCCGTTTTTTGGTTTATTGATAAATTTAGTTTAAAGATAACTTCCGGTATGGAAGGTTCTACCCCCACCTCTCCCATTAGTCATCAAATTATTATCGCTATATATATAAGACATTCACCCCCGTCATCCATCGGCAGTACACTACAAACCGTTTCTCGAGCATCATGTCTAACCGAAGCTGTGTAGATAACGTTCCTGGGTCCACTGTCGCTGTCCCTCGTATGTCAGACGATACTGCGGCTAGACACTACAAATACGTGAGTTAGAACTTTTATTTAAATTATTTATACAAGTTGCAGAAGGTAGTTCGTTTCAACCCTTTAAAATGTCGAATTAATTACAATTATATAGATAAATTACGATTTAAACGGATTATATATCGGATTAGTCGTAATCATGTAAACAAAAGTTCTAAATTAAATTTAAATAACTTGTCCTTATTAATTATATTCTAGGGTTCGCCAGCGATAAATAAATTATAGCAATAAATTTAAGGAGTTTAGGGATGGGTGGAGCAAATTACGGCTCTTCGTTTTTTCCAATTGAAATTCGGATGTACCCAAAAATGGACCCAATGTGCCCTAAAAACAACCAAAGTCACCATTTTCGCCCCTATGTACCCCATTTCGGACCAAATGTACCCCAAACTGGACCCTTTAGCTTTATTGTAATGTTAAACGCCCATAGAGATCCCCCCTAAAAAGAATAATAAACTGGCGGTCCAATTTTGGGTACATAAATTATTTCGGAGAGATAAAACTAATTCGGGCAAACTGCCGCGATTTATAGTGAATGGGAAAAAAAGCCAATTTCTAGCGATTGGGAGCAATAATAAAACCTTATAATTTGTACACACTCTGCTCTTTTTTTCCAAAACACTTTTACCGATGACCACCCGCTATTTTACGGTACCCTTTTACAACCCTTAGGAGCCCGAAAGTGTTTGAAAGTGTTTGTCGGCGAAAACCCATTGAACTATTTATTACCAACTCGAAAAGACAGGTGCCCTAGGCCCGACATTCACTATGACGGGTAGGCTGTTTGCATAACATCGTGTCAGTCCACACCGCCTGCCGAATAGGGGCAGATAACCTATTGACCTAAAATGGGTTAACACCTGTGTTTTACGGGTTATAACATCGTAAATCAGCTAACCTTTTGACCTAAAATGGGGTGCATCCAGATATTAACTATGACGGATCGGCTGTTTGCATAACGTCGTGTCACCGCCATAGATAACCTATTGACCTAACATCGTAAATCAACCTCGTAAATCAGCTAACCTTTTAACCCCGCCGAAAATGTGCGCAAAATGGGGGCCCCTACAGGGGCCTGTTTCACACCTATTTAACGGCTGTTTGCATCGTGTCCATAGGGGCAGATAACCCATTGACCTAACATCGTAAATCAGCTAACCTTTTGACCCCCGCCGAAAATGTACGCAAAATGGGGGCCCTATAGGGGCCTGTTTCACCCTTATTTAACGGCTGTTTGCATCGTGTCCATAGGGGCAGATAACCTATTGACCTAACATCGTAAATCAACCTCGTAAAACAGCTAACCTTTTGACCCCGCCGAATATTGCCGCAAAAGGGGGCCCCTATAGGGGCCCGTTTCACCCCCGTTTCCCCCGCCCGCAGGTGCCCCCTTATCGGTATACAGACTCACTTATCTCTCAGGCTTATTTATATCAATAATTATTTAAGTTTATTGATTTGATAATCAATTGCTTGTGTCGATTTTAAATCAAAACCCTGTTTGACTAACGCATTTTATCAAAATTTGGCATTTCAACACGGCAATCTGCCAGATAAATGGATTTTGGAGCTGGAAATATTCTTCATTCTTAAGAATTAATTCAAAATTTATCTCGATTTTCTTAGTGTGGTTAACATAAAAGAGCTGCCAGGCTTATTAATATCAATAATTATTCAAGTTTATAGATTTGATAATCAATTGCAAGTGTCAATGTTTCTTCAAAACCCTGTTTGAGTGAAGAAATTTACCAAAATTTGGAATTTCAACACGGCAATCTTCCAGATAAATGGATTTTGGAACTGGAAATATTCTTCATTCTTAAGAATTAATTCAAAATTTATCTCGATTTTCTTAGTGTGGTTAACATAAAAGAGCTGCCAGGCTTATTAATATCAATAATTATTCAAGTTTATAGATTTGATAATCAATTGCAAGTGTCAATGTTTCTTCAAAACCCTGTTTGAGTGAAGAAATTTACCAAAATTTGGCATTTCAACACGGCAATCTGCCAGATAAATGGATTTTGGAACTGGAAATATTCTTCATTCTTAAGAATTAATTCAAAATTTATCTCGATTTTCTTAGTGTGGTTAACATAAAAGAGCTGCCAGGCTTATTTATATCAATAATTATTCAAGTTTATAGATTTGATAATCAATTGCAAGTGTCAATGTTTCTTCAAAACCCTGTTTGAGTGAAGAAATTTACCAAAATTTGGCATTTCAACACGGCAATCTGCCAGATAAATGGATTTTGGAACTGGAAATATTCTTCATTCTTAAGAATTAATTCAAAATTTATCTCGATTTTCTTAGTGTGGTTAACATAAAAGAGCTGCCAGGCTTATTTATATCAATAATTATTTAAGTTTATTGTTTTGTTAATCAATTGCTAGTGTCGATTTTACTTCAAAACCCTGTTTGACTAACGCAATTTATCAAAATTTGGCATTTCAACACGGCAATCTGCCAGATAAATGGATTTTGGGGCTGGAAATATTCTTCATTCTTTAGAATTAATTCAAAATTTATCTCGATTTTCTTAGTGTGGTTAACATAACATAGCTGCCAGGCTTATTTATATCAATAATTATTTAAGTTTATTGTTTTGTTAATCAATTGCTAGGGTCGATTTTACTTCAAAACCCTGTTTGACTAACGCAATTTATCAAAATTTGGCATTTCAACACGGCAATCTGCCAGATAAATGGATTTTGGGGCAGTTTGAACTCGAACTAATTCGATATTCCTGTCTTCCAGATCTGCCAAGAAACGTGTCAACGCTATCGTTTCATTTGTCTGGAGAAAAGGATCATATAATCTAAAAGAATCGTCTCTAACAACTATTTCCAAGTAAAATATCATAATTCGTCTCTCCGACTGTATTTACTCGGGAAGTGCGCATCTTTAATATCTACGCGGCGTGCCTAGCCGGTTAAATTGTGTTTTACGCATATCTTCGACGCCAGAGTACGAGAGATAACGACAACGAAACAATAAAAAATTCCACCGTCATCTTTTTTTTCGTCCATTGAAAGCGAAGTGATTTAAGGAGCGACAGCACAATCAAGACTCCAGAGCGCCAGCAGTTTGAACTCGAACTAATTCGATATTCCTGTCTTCCAGGTAATAAACATTTTTGTTTTTCTCTTATCTTGTATCTGCTGGTGCTCTCAACATTGTGTTATATCTGCTTTGAATATGGAAACGGAACCTACTTTAGCTATAATTCTGAATGAATTAAAACAATTCAGAACAGACACTAACACAGAACTAGATAAAATAAATACGTCGAACCAACAAATTGTTTCTAAAATCGATAAAATGTGTAAAAAAATAAATGAACATGAGTCCCGACTAGTTAAAATAGAAGATAAAATTGAAGATATTGATGGTCTACGTTTAGAATTAGATAACTTTAAAGACAATGTGAATAGTGGCTTAATCGATAAAGATAAGGTGATATTGGAGTTAAAAAATCATATTGATTCCCTAGAGATTGATAAAAGACGTAACAATATTATCATAACAGGACTACCAGAAAAACCAGGGGAAGATAAATCTCAATTAGCTAAAGAAGTAAAAACAATTCTTAAGGAGTTATTAAACATAGAATGCAATTTGACCCAGCATCAAGTATTTAGGAGAGGTGAAAAAAAAAGAATAATTGTCAAACTCGATAATCCCGCTCTTAAAACGGAAGTAATGAAACAGGTATATAAATTAAAACATTCCGATATTTTCATCTCTCATGATTACACCGTAAGGCAAGAAACCACGAGATATCATCTGAGACAATTTGTCAGAAAAAATATCAATAACGGGGCAAAATTCAATTCGCAGTACACAGTGGTGATGGATGGTAAAATTTATTATTATAATGAAAAAGATAATGGTGTTCAATTAAAAATTTAAAAACTAAAAAAAGCAAAAGATCTCGAATTTTCTCCCTAACCCTGTTAATGAAAATAACCTATATAAATATTTGTAGTGCGAACTGCAATTTGCCTAAATTAGAAGCCCAGTGTGCGGGTGAAAACATGGATTTATTTGCTATTACTGAGACCTGGTTTATGAATGATTTTGTGACTTATTTTCCCAACTATATTTTCGTCGGTCTAGGCGGAAGAATAGGCGGTGGTATAGGTTTTTATATAAAGGAAGGATTAGGATTTTCAGTAATAAATGACAACTGTTTTTTTAACGAAAATATTGAAAGTTTTTGTATTAAATTAACTGCTTCCGGTGAGATAATCACTGTCATATATAGACCGCATTCAGCGAAATTTGATTACTTTATTGAAAAATGTGAGGAAATCCTACTAAACTCTAACAACATCTCATCTAGACAAATTACAATGGGTGACTATAACTTTGACTTCAATTCAAATACTCCATGCCCTTTAGCGATCAGTGATTTATATTCTAGCTACGGCTTAAAAAAAACTATATTTCAAAGTACAAGACCCAGATCGGGAAAATGCATAGACAATCTGTTTACTAATATCGATGGTGTAGCTGATGTTATACAGAACGCCGATATATCTGATCACTCTCCAATTAGGTTTTTTTATGAAGGAGAAAGCAAGATAATTCAATGTATTAAAATTAGAGATATGTCACTAAAAAATATGAAAAAATTTTCTTGTACCGTAAACTATATTAACTGGGATAAGTTGTACGAAATAGATGATGTAAATATAGCTTTTAATTTTTTTAGTGACAATCTGAGGTTGGCTTATACAAAAAGTTTTCCATTTAAAAATGTAAAATTATCAAAACAATCATGGATCACGGAGAGTATCAAAGCTCTGATAAAAAAGAAACGTAAATTATACAAAATTAGTAAACGTAGTCCGACGGCTGTGAACAGAGATAACTATATTAAATGGCGCAACTACTGCAATAACCAAATTAGAAATGCCAGGAGCTCTTTTATTTACAATAAAATTCAGAACGCTAAGTCTAGTAAAGAAAAGTGGAAGATAATTAATCAAGTTACTGGCAAAAATAAAACTAAAAAACCGATACCTAGTTCTCTCACACCAGATATAATGAACACCCACTTTACAACTGTTATTGACGCTAATAGAAAGTTTGATTCCCCTATTGATATAAATATGAACCCCGAAACCTTTGCTTTATTTGATATTAACGAAACAGAACTTAAAACTATAGTTGAAGGGCTCGCACCAAATAGTTCCCCAGGATGTGACGAATTTAATCCCCGACCTATCAAATTTATTCTAAATCAAATAATAACTCCATTACTCTTCCTTATAAACATGACTTTTGCTAAAGGAACATATCCAGATCGTCTAAAAATAGCAACAATTACTCCAATTTTTAAAAAGGGTGACCCTACGTGTCCAAATAATTATAGGCCAATCTCCGTATTGTCTATCTTCGCTAAGATATTTGATAAATGCTACATCCTACGTCTTACAAATTTCTGTGACAAATTTAAATTAATATCAGACAACCAATTTGGATTTAGGAAAGGAGGGGGAACAGATCAGGCTTTGGCATCAGTATATAAAAAAATATTAGACGCATTAGACGAATCAAAATATCTTTTGGGCATTTTCTTAGATCTCGAGAAGGCCTTTGATAGCGTTCAGTATGATCGCCTTATTAAAAAATTATATCGTCTGGGTGTAAGAGGTTTAGCATTAGATTGGATAAAGAGCTACCTTACGAATAGAGTTTGTGTAACCAAAGTAAATAAATATGTATCTAGTCCAAAAAAAAATCTTAATAGGCGTTCCACAGGGCTCAATTTTATCCCCTATTTTATTTAACTTGTATATCAACGATATAACAAAACTATTATCTTCGGAATATCTAAAACTTTATGCAGACGACACAGTACTAATGATTGTAGGGACAAAGTTAAAAGCACTAATAAACAAAGGGAATGAGCTATTAAATATTGTAAATAATTGGATAGAAAATAACGGTCTAAAATTAAATAAACTTAAAACAGAGTATATGATCTTTGCTAATGTTAATAAAAAAGTAAACGAGTCGGACTGCAAAATAATGGTTAAAGGAGTTGAAATAATAAGAGTTCACAAATTTAAATATCTGGGGGTATGGCTAGATGACAAATTAACATGGAGCAGTCATATCGATTATTTATGTACAAAATTGGCTGCCGCAACATATATAATTAGAAAATGTAGGGATTTTTTCCCAAGAAGTGCACTTTTTAATTTATATTACAGTTTCTTTTATTCCCATGTGAATTATGGTATTGTGTTGTGGGGTAATGCCGCGGATAATTATCTTGTCAGAATAAAAACCTTGCAAAAAAGGGCCTTACGAGGAATTTACAATTTAAATTGGCAGGCACCATCGGAACCTCTCTTTGTTAAAAATAAACTTTTAAATGTTGAACAAATGTATAAAATATCATGTTTAAAATTTATCTATAAAAATATTACTACCGTGTCAATCCCTTTATTTACTTATAATATTAAAAACCGTCTAACTAAGTTAAAAATTTTGTTAAAACCGCCACTATGCCGCACTACAAAAAAACTAAACTCTATTTTTTATCAAGGCGTAGTATTATATAATATGTATCAAATCAGCATTGAGGGAATAAAAACAGTGGGTGCCGTCTTTAATGCGTTTAAAAATATAATAATGAATAATTTCAAACTTTGGTATGAAACTGTGAGATAGTGTTTGAATATTATGTTTTTTTTATAGTGTTTTTTTTTTAATGTTGTTTTTTTTCCGGTTTATTATTAGATATGTTAAAAAAAAATTTTACTTAATTAAATTTGTTGTTTTAATAGCAAGTGGCAGGGCTATAAGTCGCTAGAAGACTTGGCCCTCCAACAACTTATGTATTACTAAAAAATTAATAAATTTGAATTTGAATTTGAAAATATTCTTCATTCTTTAGAATTAATTCAAAATTTATCTCGATTTTCTTAGTGTGGTTAACATAACATAGCTGCCAGGCTTATTTATATCAATAATTATTTAAGTTTATTGATTTGATAATCAATTGCTTGTGTCGATTTTACTTCAAAACCCTGTTTGCCTAACGCATTTTATCAAAATTTGGCATTTCAACACGGCAATCTGCCAGATAAATGGATTTTGGAACTTGAAATATTCTTCATTCTTAAGAATTAATTCAAAATTTGTCTCGATTTTCTTAGTGTGGTTAACATAACATAGCTGCCAGGCTTATTTATATCAATAATTATTTAAGTTTATTGATTTGATAATCAATTGCTTGTGTCGATTTTACTTCAAAACCCTGTTTGACTAACGCATTTTATCAAAATTTGGCATTTCAACACGGCAATCTGCCAGATAAATGGATTTTGGAGCTGGAAATATTCTTCATTCTTAAGAATTAATTCAAAATTTATCTCGATTTTCTTAGTGTGGTTAACATAACAGAGCTGCCAGGTTTATTTATATCAATAATTATTCAAGTTTATTGATTTGATAATCAATTGCAAGGGTCAATGTTTCTTCAAAACCCTGTTTGAGTGAAGAAATTTACCAAAATTTGGCATTTCAACACGGCAATCTGCCAGATAAATGGATTTTGGAACTGAAAATATTCTTCATTCTTAAGAATTAATTCAAAATTTATCTCGATTTTCTTAGTGTGGTTAACATAAAAGAGCTGCCAGGCTTATTAATATCAATAATTATTCAAGTTTTCTGATTTGATAATCAATTGCAAGTGTAAATGTTTCTTCAAAACCCTGTTAGAGTGAAGCAATTTACGAAAATTTGGCATTTCAACACGGCAATCTGCCTGATAAATGGATATTGGACTGGAAATATTCTTCATTCTTAAGAATTAATTCAAAATTTATCTCGATTTTCTTAGTGTAGTTAACATAAAAGTGTTGCCAGTTTAATTAAATCTTTAATCACTTAGGTTTATTTTTTTTGTTATCAAAATATAAGTGTCGTTCTTACTTTTAAGCCGTAATTGACCGAGGCGACTAACTAAAAATATTAATTTCCTTTATGAATTCCGTAAGTTTTTTTTGCTGTTGGAAATCCGCCAAAATCTTCCTTCTTAGGCAGATCAACTGGTTATAAAACTGAAAAAGCTAAGATAATTATGGAGTGTGACTAATATAACATAGCTGCCAGGCTTATTTATATCAATAATTATTTAAGTTTATTGTTTTGTTAATCAATTGCTAGTGTCGATTTTACTTCAAAACCCTGTTTGACTAACGCAATTTATCAAAATTTGGCATTTCAACACGGCAATCTGCCAGATAAATGGATTTTGGGGCTGGAAATATTCTTCATTCTTTAGAATTAATTCAAAATTTAGCTCGATTTTCTTAGTGTGGTTAACATAACATAGCTGCCAGGCTTATTTATATCAATAATTATTTAAGTTTATTGATTTGATAATCAATTGCTTGTGTCGATTTTACTTCAAAACCCTGTTTGACTAACGCATTTTATTAAAATTTGGCATTTCAACACGGCAATCTGCCAGATAAATGGATTTTGGAGCTTAAAATATTCTTCATTCTTAAGAATTAATTCAAAATTTATCTCGATTTTCTTAGTGTGTCTAACATAACATAGCTGCCAGGCTTAGTTATATCAATAATTATTTAAGTTTATTGATTTGATAATCAATTGCTTGTGTCGATTTTACTTCAAAACCCTGTTTGAGTGAAGAAATTAACCAAAATTTGGCATTTCAACACGGCAATCTGCCAGATAAATGGATTTTGGAACTGGAAATATTCTTTATTCTTAAGAATTAATTTAAAATTTATCTCGATTTTCTTAGTGTGGTTAACATAACAGAGCTGCCATGTTTATTTATATCAATAATTATTCAAGTTTATTGATTTGATAATCAATTGCAAGTGTCAATGTTTCTTCAAAACCCTGTTTGAGTGAAGAAATTTACCAAAATTTGGCATTTCAACACGGCAATCTGCCAGATAAATGGATTTTGGAACTGGAAATATTCTTCATTCTTAAGAATTAATTCAAAATTTATATCGATTTTCTTAGTGTAGTTAACATAAAAGTGTTGCCAGTTTAATTAAATCTTTAATCACTTAGGTTAATTTTTTTCGTTATCAAAATATAAGTGTCGTTCTTACTTTTAAGCCGTAATTGACCGAGGCGACTAACTAAAAATGTTAATTTCCTCCATGAATTCCGTAAGTTTTTTTTGCTGTTGGAAATCCGCCAAAATCTTCCTTCTTAGGCAGATCAACTGGTTATAAAACTGAAAAAGTTAAGATAATTATGGAGTGTGACTAATATAACATAGCTGCCAGGCTTATTTATATCAATAATTATTTAAGTTTATTGTTTTGTTAATCAATTGCTAGTGTCGATTTTACTTCAAAACCCTGTTTGACTAACGCAATTTATCAAAATTTGGCATTTCAACACGGCAATCTGCCAGATAAATGGATTTTTGAGCTGGAAATATTAATTATTCTTAAGAATTAATTCAAAATTTATATTTATTTTCTTAGTGTGGTTAACAAAACAGAGCTGCCAGGCTTATTTATATCAATAATTATTCAAGTGTATTGATTTGTTAATCAATTGCTAGTGTCAATGTATCTTCAAAACCCTGTTTGACTGAAGAAATTTACCAAAATGTGGCATTTCAACACGGCAATCTGCCAGATAAATGGATTTTGGAGCTGGAATTAATTCAAAATTTATATTAATTTTGTTAGTGTGGTTAACAAAACAGAGCTGCCAGGCTTATTTATATCAATAATTATTCAAGTTTATTGATATGTTAATCAATTGCTAGTGTTAATGTATCTTCAAAACCCTGTTTGACTGAAGAAATTTACCAAAATGTGGCATTTCAACACGGCAATCTGCCAGATAAATGGATTTTTGAGCTGGAAATATTAATTATTCTTAAGAATTAATTCAAAATTTATATTTATTTTCTTAGTGTGGTTAACAAAACAGAGCTGCCAGGCTTATTTATATCAATAATTATTCAAGTGTATTGATTTGTTAATCAATTGCTAGTGTCAATGTATCTTCAAAACCCTGTTTGACTGAAGAAATTTACCAAAATGTGGCATTTCAACACGGCAATCTGCCAGATAAATGGATTTTGGAGCTGGAATTAATTCAAAATTTATATTAATTTTGTTAGTGTGGTTAACAAAACAGAGCTGCCAGGCTTATTTATATCAATAATTATTCAAGTTTATTGATATGTTAATCAATTGCTAGTGTTAATGTATCTTCAAAACCCTGTTTGACTGAAGAAATTTACCAAAATGTGGCATTTCAACACGGCAATCTGCCAGATAAATGGATTTTTGAGCTGGAATTAATTTAAAATTTATCTCGATTTTCTTAGTGTGGTTAACATAACAGAGCTGCCATGTTTATTTATATCAATAATTATTCAAGTTTATTGATTTGATAATCAATTGCAAGTGTCAATGTTTCTTCAAAACCCTGTTTGAGTGAAGAAATTTACCAAAATTTGGCATTTCAACACGGCAATCTGCCAGATAAATGGATTTTGGAACTGGAAATATTCTTCATTCTTAAGAATTAATTCAAAATTTATATCGATTTTCTTAGTGTGGTTAACATAACAGAGCTGCCAGGCTTATTTATATCAATAATTATTCAAGTTTATTGATTTGTTAATCAATTGCTTGTGTCGATTTTACTTCAAAACCCTGTTTGACTAACGCATTTTATTAAAATTTGGCATTTCAACACGGCAATCTGACAGATAATTGGATTTTGGAACTGGAAATATTCTTCATTCCTTAGAATTAATTCAAAATTTATCTCGATTTTCTTAGGGTGGTTAATATAACAGAGCTGCCATGTTTATTTATATCAATAATTATTCAAGTGTATTGATTTGTTAATCAATTGCTAGTGTCAATGTATCTTCAAAACCCTGTTTGACTGAAGAAATTTACAAAAATGTGGCATTTCAACACGAAAATCTGCCAGATAAATGGATTTTGGAGCTGGAATTAATTCAAAATTTATATTAATTTTGTTAGTGTGGTTAACAAAACAGAGCTGCTAGGCTTATTTATATCAATAATTATTCAAGTTTATTGATATGTTAATCAATTGATAGTGTTAATGTATCTTCAAAACCCTGTTTGACTGAAGAAATTTACCAAAATTTGGCATTTCAACACGGCAATCTGCCAGATAAATGGATTTTTGAGCTGGAAATATTAATTATTCTTAAGAATTAATTAAAAATTTATATTTATTTTCTTAGTGTGGTTAACAAAACAGAGCTGCCAGGCTTATTTATATCAATAATTATTCAAGTTTATTGATTTGTTAATCAATTGCTTGTGTCGATTTTACTTCAAAACCCTGTTTGACTAACGCATTTTATCAAAATTTGGCATTTCAACACGGCAATCTGACAGATAATTGGATTTTGGAACTGGAAATATTCTTCATTCCTTAGAATTAATTCAAAATTTATCTCGATTTTCTTAGTGTGGTTAACATAACAGAGCTGCCAGGCTTATTTATATCAATAATTATTCAAGTTTATTGATTTGATAATCAATTGCAAGTGTCAATGTTTCTTCAAAACCCTGTTAGAGTGAAAAAATTTACCAAAATTTGGCATTTCAACACGGCAATCTGCCAGATAAATGGATTTTGGAACTGGAAATATTCTTCATTCTTAAGAATTAATTCAAATTTATCTCGATTTTCTTAGTGTGGTTAACATAACAGAGCTGCCATGTTTATTTATATCAATAATTATTCAAGTTTATTGATTTGATAATCAATTGCAAGTGTCAATGTTTCTTCAAAACCCTGTTTGAGTGAAGAAATTTACCAAAATTTGGCATTTCAACACGGCAATCTGCCAGATAAATATATTTTGGAACTTTAAATATTCTTCATTCTTAAGAATTAATTCAAATTTATCTCGATTTTCTTAGTGTGGTTAACATAACAGAGCTGCCAGGCTTATTTATATCAATAATTATTCAAGTTTATTGATTTGATAATCAATTGCAAGTGTCAATGTTTCTTCAAAACCCTGTTAGAGTGAAAAAATTTACCAAAATTTGGCATTTCAACACGGCAATCTGCCAGATAAATGGATTTTGGAACTGGAAATATTCTTCATTCTTAAGAATTAATTTAAAATTTATCTCGATTTTCTTAGTGTGGTTAACATACCAGAGCTGCCAGGCTTATTTATATCAATAATTATTCAAGTTTATTGATTTGTTAATCAATTGCTTGTGTCGATTTTACTTCAAAACCCTGTTTGACTAACGCATTTTATCAAAATTTGGCATTTCAACACGGCAATCTGACAGATAATTGGATTTTGGAACTGGAAATATTCTTCATTCTTTAGAATTAATTCAAAATTTATCTCGATTTTCTTAGTGTGGTTAACATAACAGAGCTGCCATGTTTATTTATATCAATAATTATTCAAGTTTATTGATTTGATAATCAATTGCAAGTGTCAATGTTTCTTCAAAACCCTGTTTGAGTGAAGAAATTTACCAAAATTTGGCATTTCAACACGGCAATCTGCCAGATAAATGAATTTTGGAACTGGAAATATTCTTCATTCTTAAGAATTAATACAAAATTTATCTCGATTTTCTTAGTGTGGTTAACATAACAGAGCTGCCAGGCTTATTTATATCAATAATTATTCAAGTTTATTGATTTGATAATAAATTGCAAGTGTAAATGTTTCTTCAAAACCCTGTTAGAGTGAAGCAATTTTCGAAAATTTGGCATTTCAACACGGCAATCTGCCAGATAAATGGATTTTTGAGCTGGAAATATTCTTTATTATTAAGAATTAATACAAAATTTATCTCGATTTTCTTAGTGTGGTTAACATAACAGAGCTGCCAGGCTTATTTATATCAATAATTATTCAAGTTTATTGATTTGATATTCAATTGCAAGTGTAAATGTTTCTTCAAAACCCTGTTAGAGTGAAGCAATTTACGAAAATTTGGCATTTCAACACGGCAATCTGCCAGATAAATGGATTTTTGAGCTGGAAATATTAATTATTCTTAAGAATTAATTCAAAATTTATCTCGATTTTCTTAGTGTGGTTAACATAACAGAGCTGCCAGGCTTATTTATATCAATAATTATTCAAGTTTATTGATTTGATAATCAATTGCAAGTGTAAATGTTTCTTCAAAACCCTGTTAGAGTGAAGCAATTTACGAAAATTTGGCATTTCAACACGGCTATCTGCCAGATAAATGGATTTTTGAGCTGGAAATATTAATTATTCTTAAGAATTAATTCAAAATTTATCTCGATTTTCTTAGTGTGGTTAACATAACAGAGCTGCCAGGCTTATTTATATCAATAATTATTCAAGTTTATTGATGTGATAATCAATTGCAAGTGTAAATGTTTCTTCAAAACCCTGTTAGAGTGAAGCAATTTACGAAAATTTGGCATTTCAACACGGCAATCTGCCTGATAAATGGATATTGGACTGGAAATATTCTTCATTCTTAAGAATTAATTCAAAATTTATCTCGATTTTCTTAGTGTAGTTAACATAAAAGTGTTGCCAGTTTAATTAAATCTTTAATCACTTAGGTTTATTTTTTTTTGTTATCAAAATATAAGTGTCGTTCTTACTTTTAAGCCGTAATTGACCGAGGCGACTAACTAAAAATATTAATTTCCTTTATGAATTCCGTAAGTTTTTTTTGCTGTTGGAAATCCGCCAAAATCTTCCTTCTTAGGCAGATCAACTGGTTATAAAACTGAAAAAGTTAAGATAATTATGGAGTGTGACTAATATAACATAGCTGCCAGGCTTATTTATATCAATAATTATTTAAGTTTATTGTTTTGTTAATCAATTGCTAGTGTCGATTTTACTTCAAAGACCTGTTTGACTAACGCAATTTATCAAAATTTGGCATTTCAACACGGCAATCTGCCAGATAAATGGATTTTGGGGCTGGAAATATTCTTCATTCTTTAGAATTAATTCAAAATTTATCTCGATTTTCTTAGTGTGGTTAACATAACAGAGCTGCCAGGCTTATTTATATCAATAATTATTCAAGTTTATTGATTTGATAATCAATTGCAAGTGTAAATGTTTCTTCAAAACCCTGTTAGAGTGAAGCAATTTACGAAAATTTGGCATTTCAACACGGCAATCTGCCAGATAAATGGATTTTTGAGCTGGAAATATTAATTATTCTTAAGAATTAATTCAAAATTTATCTCGATTTTCTTAGTGTGGTTAACATAACAGAGCTGCCAGGCTTATTTATATCAATAATTATTCAAGTTTATTGATGTGATAATCAATTGCAAGTGTAAATGTTTCTTCAAAACCCTGTTTGAGTGAAGAAATTTACCAAAATTTGGCATTTCAACACGGCAATCTGCCAGATAAATGGATTTTGGAACTGGAAATATTCTTCATTCTTAAGAATTAATTCAAAATTTATCTCGATTTTCTTAGTGTGGTTAACATACCAGAGCTGCCAGGCTTATTTATATCAATAATTTTTCAAGTTTATTGATTTGTTAATCAATTGCTTGTGTCGATTTTACTTCAAAACCCAGTTTGACTAACGCATTTTATCAAAATTTGGCATTTCAACATGGCAATCTGACAGATAATTGGATTTTGGAACTGGAAATATTCTTCATTCTTTAGAATTAATTCAAAATTTATCTCGATTTTCTTAGTGTGGTTAACATAACAGAGCTGCCATGTTTATTTATATCAATAATTATTCAAGTTTATTGATTTGATAATCAATTGCAAGTGTCAATGTTTCTTCAAAACCCTGTTTGAGTGAAGAAATTTACCAAAATTTGGCATTTCAACACGGCAATCTGCCAGATAAATGGATTTTGGAACTGGAAATATTCTTCATTCATAAGAATTAATTCAAAATTTATCTTGATTTTCTTAGTGTGGTTAACATAACAGAGCTGCCAGGCTTATTTATATCAATAATTATTCAAGTTTATTGATTTGATAATCAATTGCAAGTGTCAATGTTTCTTCAAAACCCTGTTTGAGTGAAGAAATTTACCAAAATTTGGCATTTCAACACGGCAATCTGCCAGATAAATGGATTTTGGAACTGGAAATATTCTTCATTCTTTAGAATTAATTTAAAATTTATCTCGATTTTCTTAGTGTGGTTAACATACCAGAGCTGCCAGGCTTATTTATATCAATAATTATTCAAGTTTATTGATTTGTTAATCAATTGCTTGTGTCGATTTTACTTCAAAACCCTGTTTGACTAACGCATTTTATCAAAATTTGGCATTTCAACACGGCAATCTGACAGATAATTGGATTTTGGAACTGGAAATATTCTTCATTCTTTAGAATTAATTCAAAATTTATCTCGATTTTCTTAGTGTGGTTAACATAACAGAGCTGCCATGTTTATTTATATCAATAATTATTCAAGTTTATTGATTTGATAATCAATTGCAAGTGTCAATGTTTCTTCAAAACCCTGTTTGAGTGAAGAAATTTACCAAAATTTGGCATTTCAACACGGCAATCTGCCAGATAAATGAATTTTGGAACTGGAAATATTCTTCATTCTTAAGAATTAATACAAAATTTATCTCGATTTTCTTAGTGTGGTTAACATAACAGAGCTGCCAGGCTTATTTATATCAATAATTATTCAAGTTTATTGATTTGATAATCAATTGCAAGTGTAAATGTTTCTTCAAAACCCTGTTAGAGTGAAGCAATTTTCGAAAATTTGGCATTTCAACACGGCAATCTGCCAGATAAATGGATTTTTGAGCTGGAAATATTCTTCATTATTAAGAATTAATACAAAATTTATCTCGATTTTCTTAGTGTGGTTAACATAACAGAGCTGCCAGGCTTATTTATATCAATAATTATTCAAGTTTATTGATTTGATAATCAATTGCAAGTGTAAATGTTTCTTCAAAACCCTGTTAGAGTGAAGCAATTTTCGAAAATTTGGCATTTCAACACGGCAATCTGCCAGATAAATGGATTTTTGAGCTGGAAATATTCTTCATTCTTAAGAATTAATACAAAATTGATCTCGATTTTCTTAGTGTGGTTAACATAACAGAGCTGCCAGGCTTATTTATATCAATAATTATTCAAGTTTATTGATTTGATATTCAATTGCAAGTGTAAATGTTTCTTCAAAACCCTGTTTGAGTGAAGAAATTTACCAAAATTTGGCATTTCAACACGGCAATCTGCCAGATAAATGGATTTTGGAACTGGAAATATTCTTCATTCTTAAGAATTAATTCAAAATTTATCTCGATTTTCTTAGTGTGGTTAACATAACAGAACTGCCAGGCTTATTTATATCAATAATTATTCAAGTTAATTGATTTGATAATCAATTGCAAGTGTCAATGTTTCTTCAAAACCCTGTTAGAGTGAAGAAATTTACCAAAATTTGGCATTTCAACACGGCAATCTGCCAGATAAATGGATTTTGGAACTGGAAATATTCTTCATTCTTAAGAATTAATTTAAAATTTATCTCGATTTTCTTAGTGTGGTTAACATACCAGAGCTGCCAGGCTTATTTATATCAATAATTTTTCAAGTTTATTGATTTGTTAATCAATTGCTTGTGTCGATTTTACTTCAAAACCCAGTTTGACTAACGCATTTTATCAAAATTTGGCATTTCAACACGGCAATCTGACAGATAATTGGATTTTGGAACTGGAAATATTCTTCATTCTTTAGAATTAATTCAAAATTTATCTCGATTTTCTTAGTGTGGTTAACATAACAGAGCTGCCATGTTTATTTATATCAATAATTATTCAAGTTTATTGATTTGATAATCAATTGCAAGTGTCAATGTTTCTTCAAATACCTGTTTGAGTGAAGAAATTTACCAAAATTTGGCATTTCAACACGGCAATCTGCCAGATAAATGGATTTTGGAACTGGAAATATTCTTCATTCTTAAGAATTAATTCAAAATTTATTTTGATTTTCTTAGTGTGGTTAACATAACAGAGCTGCCAGGCTTATTTATATCAATAATTATTCAAGTTTATTGATTTGATAATCAATTGCAAGTGTCAATGTTTCTTTAAAACCCTGTTTGAGTGAAGAAATTTACCAAAATTTGGCATTTCAACACGGCAATCTGCCAGATAAATGGATTTTGGAACTGGAAATATTCTTCATTCTTAAGAATTAATTTAAAATTTATCTCGATTTTCTTAGTGTGGTTAACATAACAGAGCTGCCAGGCTTATTTATATCAATAATTATTCAAGTTTATTGATTTGATAATCAATTGCAAGTGTAAATGTTTCTTCAAAACCCTGTTAGAGTGAAGCAATTTTCGAAAATTTGGCATTTCAACACGGCAATCTGCCAGATAAATGGATTTTTGAGCTGGAAATATTCTTCATTATTAAGAATTAATACAAAATTTATCTCGATTTTCTTAGTGTGGTTAACATAACAGAGCTGCCAGGCTTATTTATATCAATAATTATTCAAGTTTATTGATTTGATAATCAATTGCAAGTGTAAATGTTTCTTCAAAACCCTGTTAGAGTGAAGCAATTTTCGAAAATTTGGCATTTCAACACGGCAATCTGCCAGATAAATGGATTTTTGAGCTGGAAATATTCTTCATTCTTAAGAATTAATACAAAATTTATCTCGATTTTCTTAGTGTGGTTAACATAACAGAGCTGCCAGGCTTATTTATATCAATAATTATTCAAGTTTATTGATTTGATATTCAATTGCAAGTGTAAATGTTTCTTCAAAACCCTGTTAGAGTGAAGCAATTTACGAAAATTTGGCATTTCAACACGGCAATCTGCCAGATAAATGGATTTTTGAGCTGGAAATATTAATTATTCTTAAGAATTAATTCAAAATTTATCTCGATTTTCTTAGTGTGGTTAACATAACAGAGCTGCCAGGCTTATTTATATCAATAATTATTCAAGTTTATTGATTTGATATTCAATTGCAAGTGTAAATGTTTCTTCAAAACCCTGTTAGAGTGAAGCAATTTACGAAAATTTGGCATTTCAACACGGCAATCTGCCAGATAAATGGATTTTTGAGCTGGAAATATTAATTATTCTTAAGAATTAATTCAAAATTTATCTCGATTTTCTTAGTGTGGTTAACATAACAGAGCTGCCAGGCTTATTTATATCAATAATTATTCAAGTTTATTGATTTGATAATCAATTGCAAGTGTAAATGTTTCTTCAAAACCCTGTTAGAGTGAAGCAATTTACGAAAATTTGGCATTTCAACACGGCAATCTTCCAGATAAATGGATTTTTGAGCTGGAAATATTAATTATTCTTAAGAATTAATTCAAAATTTATCTCGATTTTCTTAGTGTGGTTAACATAACAGAGCTGCCAGGCTTATTTATATCAATAATTATTCAAGTGTATTGATTTGTTAATCAATTGCTAGTGTCAATGTATCTTCAAAACCCTGTTTGACTGAAGAAATTTACCAAAATGTGGCATTTCAACACGGCAATCTGCCAGATAAATGGATTTTGGAGCTGGAATTAATTCAAAATTTATCTCGATTTTCTTAGTGTGGTTAACATAACAGAGCTGCCATGTTTATTTATATCAATAATTATTCAAGTTTATTGATTTGATAATCAATTGCAAGTGTCAATGTTTCTTCAAAACCCTGTTTGAGTGAAGAAATTTACCAAAATTTGGCATTTCAACACGGCAATCTGCCAGATAAATGGATTTTGGAACTGGAAATATTCTTCATTCTTAAGAATTAATTCAAAATTTATATCGATTTTCTTAGTGTGGTTAACATAACAGAGCTGCCAGGCTTATTTATATCAATAATTATTCAAGTTTATTGATTTGTTAATCAATTGCTTGTGTCGATTTTACTTCAAAACCCTGTTTGACTAACGCATTTTATTAAAATTTGGCATTTCAACACGGCAATCTGACAGATAATTGGATTTTGGAACTGGAAATATTCTTCATTCCTTAGAATTAATTCAAAATTTATCTCGATTTTCTTAGTGTGGTTAACATAACAGAGCTGCCAGGCTTATTTATATCAATAATTATTCAAGTTTATTGATTTGATATTCAATTGCAAGTGTAAATGTTTCTTCAAAACCCTGTTAGAGTGAAGCAATTTACGAAAATTTGGCATTTCAACACGGCAATCTGCCAGATAAATGGATTTTTGAGCTGGAAATATTAATTATTCTTAAGAATTAATTCAAAATTTATCTCGATTTTCTTAGTGTGGTTAACATAACAGAGCTGCCAGGCTTATTTATATCAATAATTATTCAAGTTTATTGATTTGATATTCAATTGCAAGTGTAAATGTTTCTTCAAAACCCTGTTAGAGTGAAGCAATTTACGAAAATTTGGCATTTCAACACGGCAATCTGCCAGATAAATGGATTTTTGAGCTGGAAATATTAATTATTCTTAAGAATTAATTCAAAATTTATCTCGATTTTCTTAGTGTGGTTAACAAAACAGAGCTGCCAGGCTTATTTATATCAATAATTATTCAAGTTTATTGATTTGATAATCAATTGCAAGTGTAAATGTTTCTTCAAAACCCTGTTAGAGTGAAGCAATTTACGAAAATTTGGCATTTCAACACGGCAATCTGCCAGATAAATGGATTTTTGAGCTGGAAATATTAATTATTCTTAAGAATTAATTCAAAATTTATCTCGATTTTCTTTGTGTGGTTAACATAACAGAGCTGCCAGGCTTATTTATATCAATAATTATTCAAGTGTATTGATTTGTTAATCAATTGCTAGTGTCAATGTATCTTCAAAACCCTGTTTGACTGAAGAAATTTACCAAAATGTGGCATTTCAACACGGCAATCTGCCAGATAAATGGATTTTGGAGCTGGAATTAATTCAAAATTTATCTCGATTTTCTTAGTGTGGTTAACATAACAGAGCTGCCATGTTTATTTATATCAATAATTATTCAAGTTTATTGATTTGATAATCAATTGCAAGTGTCAATGTTTCTTCAAAACCCTGTTTGAGTGAAGAAATTTACCAAAATTTGGCATTTCAACACGGCAATCTGCCAGATAAATGGATTTTGGAACTGGAAATATTCTTCATTCCTTAGAATTAATTCAAAATTTATCTCGATTTTCTTAGTGTGGTTAACATAACAGAGCTGCCATGTTTATTTATATCAATAATTATTCAAGTGTATTGATTTGTTATTCAATTGCTAGTGTCAATGTATCTTCAAAACCCTGTTTGACTGAAGAAATTTACAAAAATGTGGCATTTCAACACGGCAATCTGCCAGATAAATGGATTTTGGAGCTGGAATTAATTCAAAATTTATCTTGATTTTCTTAGTGTGGTTAACATAACAGAGCTGCCAGGCTTATTTATATCAATAATTATTTAAGTTTATTGATTTGATAATCAATTGCAAGTGTCAATGTTTCTTCAAAACCCTGTTTGAGTGAAGAAATTTACCAAAATTTGGCATTTCAACACGGCAATCTGCCAGATAAATGGATTTTGGAACTGGAAATATTCTTCATTCTTAAGAATTAATTTAAAATTTATCTCGATTTTCTTAGTGTGGTTAACATACCAGAGCTGCCAGGCTTATTTATATCAATAATTATTCAAGTTTATTGATTTGTTAATCAATTGCTTGTGTCGATTTTACTTCAAAACCCTGTTTGACTAACGCATTTTATCAAAATTTGGCATTTCAACACGGCAATCTGACAGATAATTGGATTTTGGAACTGGAAATATTCTTCATTCTTTAGAATTAATTCAAAATTTATCTCGATTTTCTTAGTGTGGTTAACATAACAGAGCTGCCAGGCTTATTTATATCAATAATTATTCAAGTTTATTGATTTGATAATCAATTGCAAGTGTAAATGTTTCTTCAAAACCCTGTTAGAGTGAAGCAATTTTCGAAAATTTGGCATTTCAACACGGCAATCTGCCAGATAAATGGATTTTTAAGCTGGAAATATTAATTATTCTTAAGAATTAATTCAAAATTTATCTCGATTTTCTTAGTGTGGTTAACATAACAGAGCTGCCAGGCTTATTTATATCAATAATTATTCAAGTTTATTGATTTGATAATCAATTGCAAGTGTAAATGTTTCTTCAAAACCCTGTTAGAGTGAAGCAATTTACGAAAATTTGGCATTTCAACACGGCAATCTGCCAGATAAATGGATTTTTGAGCTGGAAATATTAATTATTCTTAAGAATTAATTCAAAATTTATCTCGATTTTCTTAGTGTGGTTAACATAACAGAGCTGCCAGGCTTATTTATATCAATAATTATTCAAGTGTATTGATTTGTTAATCAATTGCTAGTGTCAATGTATCTTCAAAACCCTGTTTGACTGAAGAAATTTACCCAAATGTGGCATTTCAACACGGCAATCTGCCAGATAAATGGATGTTTGAGCTGGAAATATTAATTATTCTTAAGAATTAATTCAAAATTTATCTCGATTTTCTTAGTGTGGTTAACATAACAGAGCTGCCAGGCTTATTTATATCAATAATTATTCAAGTTTATTGATTTGTTAATCAATTGCTAGTGTCAATGTATCTTCAAAACCCTGTTTGACTGAAGAAATTTACCAAAATGTGGCATTTCAACACGGCAATCTGCCAGATAAATGGATTTTGGAGCTGGAATTAATTCAAAATTTATCTCGATTTTCTTAGTGTGGTTAACATAACAGAGCTGCCATGTTTATTTATATCAATAATTATTCAAGTTTATTGATTTGATAATCAATTGCAAGTGTCAATGTTTCTTCAAAACCCTGTTTGAGTGAAGAAATTTACCAAAATTTGGCATTTCAACACGGCAATCTGCCAGATAAATGGATTTTGGAACTGGAAATATTCTTCATTCTTAAGAATTAATTCAAAATTTATATCGATTTTCTTAGTGTGGTTAACATAACAGAGCTGCCAGGCTTATTTATATCAATAATTATTCAAGTTTATTGATTTGTTAATCAATTGCTTGTGTCGATTTTACTTCAAAACCCTGTTTGACTAACGCATTTTATTAAAATTTGGCATTTCAACACGGCAATCTGACAGATAATTGGATTTTGGAACTGGAAATATTCTTCATTCCTTAGAATTAATTCAAAATTTATCTCGATTTTCTTAGTGTGGTTAACATAACAGAGCTGCCAGGCTTATTTATATCAATAATTATTCAAGTTTATTGATTTGATATTCAATTGCAAGTGTAAATGTTTCTTCAAAACCCTGTTAGAGTGAAGCAATTTACGAAAATTTGGCATTTCAACACGGCAATCTGCCAGATAAATGGATTTTTGAGCTGGAAATATTAATTATTCTTAAGAATTAATTCAAAATTTATCTCGATTTTCTTAGTGTGGTTAACATAACAGAGCTGCCAGGCTTATTTATATCAATAATTATTCAAGTTTATTGATTTGATATTCAATTGCAAGTGTAAATGTTTCTTCAAAACCCTGTTAGAGTGAAGCAATTTACGAAAATTTGGCATTTCAACACGGCAATCTGCCAGATAAATGGATTTTTGAGCTGGAAATATTAATTATTCTTAAGAATTAATTCAAAATTTATCTCGATTTTCTTAGTGTGGTTAACATAACAGAGCTGCCAGGCTTATTTATATCAATAATTATTCAAGTTTATTGTTTTGATAATCAATTGCAAGTGTAAATGTTTCTTCAAAACCCTGTTAGAGTGAAGCAATTTACGAAAATTTGGCATTTCAACACGGCAATCTGCCAGATAAATGGATTTTTGAGCTGGAAATATTAATTATTCTTAAGAATTAATTCAAAATTTATCTCGATTTTCTTTGTGTGGTTAACATAACAGAGCTGCCAGGCTTATTTATATCAATAATTATTCAAGTGTATTGATTTGTTAATCAATTGCTAGTGTCAATGTATCTTCAAAACCCTGTTTGACTGAAGAAATTTACCAAAATGTGGCATTTCAACACGGCAATCTGCCAGATAAATGGATTTTGGAGCTGGAATTAATTCAAAATTTATCTCGATTTTCTTAGTGTGGTTAACATAACAGAGCTGCCATGTTTATTTATATCAATAATTATTCAAGTTTATTGATTTGATAATCAATTGCAAGTGTCAATGTTTCTTCAAAACCCTGTTTGAGTGAAGAAATTTACCAAAATTTGGCATTTCAACACGGCAATCTGCCAGATAAATGGATTTTGGAACTGGAAATATTCTTCATTCCTTAGAATTAATTCAAAATTTATCTCGATTTTCTTAGTGTGGTTAACATAACAGAGCTGCCATGTTTATTTATATCAATAATTATTCAAGTGTATTGATTTGTTATTCAATTGCTAGTGTCAATGTATCTTCAAAACCCTGTTTGACTGAAGAAATTTACAAAAATGTGGCATTTCAACACGGCAATCTGCCAGATAAATGGATTTTGGAGCTGGAATTAATTCAAAATTTATCTTGATTTTCTTAGTGTGGTTAACATAACAGAGCTGCCAGGCTTATTTATATCAATAATTATTCAAGTTTATTGATTTGTTAATCAATTGCTTGTGTCGATTTTACTTCAAAACCGTGTTTGACTAACGCATTTTATTAAAATTTGGCATTTCAACACGGCAATCTGACAGATAATTGGATTTTGGAACTGGAAATATTCTTCATTCCTTAGAATTAATTCAAAATTTATCTCGATTTTCTTAGTGTGGTTAACATAACAGAGCTGCCATGTTTATTTATATCAATAATTATTCAAGTTTATTGATTTGTTAATCAATTGCTTGTGTCGATTTTACTTCAAAACCGTGTTTGACTAACGCATTTTATTAAAATTTGGCATTTCAACACGGCAATCTGACAGATAATTGGATTTTGGAACTGGAAATATTCTTCATTCCTTAGAATTAATTCAAAATTTATCTCGATTTTCTTAGTGTGGTTAACATAACAGAGCTGCCATGTTTATTTATATCAATAATTATTCAAGTTTATTGATTTGATAATCAATTGCAAGTGTCAATGTTTCTTCAAAACCCTGTTTGAGTGAAGAAATTTACCAAAATTTGGCATTTCAACACGGCAATCTGCCAGATAAATGAATTTTGGAACTGGAAATATTCTTCATTCTTAAGAATTAATACAAAATTTATCTCGATTTTCTTAGTGTGGTTAACATAACAGAGCTGCCATGTTTATTTATATCAATAATTATTCAAGTTTATTGATTTGATAATCAATTGCAAGTGTCAATGTTTCTTCAAAACCCTGTTTGAGTGAAGAAATTTACCAAAATTTGGCATTTCAACACGGCAATCTGCCAGATAAATGAATTTTGGAACTGGAAATATTCTTCATTCTTAAGAATTAATACAAAATTTATCTCGATTTTCTTAGTGTGGTTAACATAACAGAGCTGCCAGGCTTATTTATATCAATAATTATTCAAGTTTATTGATTTGATAATCAATTGCAAGTGTAAATGTTTCTTCAAAACCCTGTTAGAGTGAAGCAATTTTCGAAAATTTGGCATTTCAACACGGCAATCTGCCAGATAAATGGATTTTTGAGCTGGAAATATTCTTCATTATTAAGAATTAATACAAAATTTATCTCGATTTTCTTAGTGTGGTTAACATAACAGAGTTGCCAGGCTTATTTATATCAATAATTATTCAAGTTTATTGATTTGATAATCAATTGCAAGTGTAAATGTTTCTTCAAAACCCTGTTAGAGTGAAGCAATTTTCGAAAATTTGGCATTTCAACACGGCAATCTGCCAGATAAATGGATTTTTGAGCTGGAAATATTCTTCATTCTTAAGAATGAATACAAAATTTATCTCGATTTTCTTAGTGTGGTTAACATAACAGAGCTGCCAGACTTATTTATATCAATAATTATTCAAGTTTATTGATTTGATATTCAATTGCAAGTGTAAATGTTTCTTCAAAACCCTGTTAGAGTGAAGCAATTTACGAAAATTTGGCATTTCAACACGGCAATCTGCCAGATAAATGGATTTTTGAGCTGGAAATATTAATTATTCTTAAGAATTAATTCAAAATTTATCTCGATTTTCTTAGTGTGGTTAACATAACAGAGCTGCCAGGCTTATTTATATCAATAATTATTCAAGTTTATTGATTTGATAATCAATTGCAAGTGTAAATGTTTCTTCAAAACCCTGTTAGAGTGAAGCAATTTATGAAAATTTGGCATTTCAACACGGCAATCTGCCAGATAAATGGATTTTTGAGCTGGAAATATTAATTATTCTTAAGAATTAATTCAAAATTTATCTCGATTTTCTTAGTGTTGTTAACATAACAGAGCTGCCAGGCTTATTTATATCAATAATTATTCAAGTTTATTGATGTGATAATCAATTGCAAGTGTAAATGTTTCTTCAAAACCCTGTTAGAGTGAAGCAATTTACGAAAATTTGGCATTTCAACACGGCAATCTGCCTGATAAATGGATATTGGACTGGAAATATTCTTCATTCTTAAGAATTAATTCAAAATTTATCTCGATTTTCTTAGTGTAGTTAACATAAAAGTGTTGCCAGTTTAATTAAATCTTTAATCACTTAGGTTTATTTTTTTTTGTTATCAAAATATAAGTGTCGTTCTTACTTTTAAGCCGTAATTGACCGAGGCGACTAACTAAAAATATTAATTTCCTTTATGAATTCCGTAAGTTTTTTTTGCTGTTGGAAATCCGCCAAAATCTTCCTTCTTAGGCAGATCAACTGGTTATAAAACTGAAAAAGTTAAGATAATTATGGAGTGTGACTAATATAACATAGCTGCCAGGCTTATTTATATCAATAATTATTTAAGTTTATTGTTTTGTTAATCAATTGCTAGTGTCGATTTTACTTCAAAACCCTGTTTGACTAACGCAATTTATCAAAATTTGGCATTTCAACACGGCAATCTGCCAGATAAATGGATTTTGGGGCTGGAAATATTCTTCATTCTTTAGAATTAATTCAAAATTTATCTCGATTTTCTTAGTGTGGTTAACATAACAGAGCTGCCATGTTTATTTATATCAATAATTATTCAAGTTTATTGATTTGATAATCAATTGCAAGTGTCAATGTTTCTTCAAAACCCTGTTTGAGTGAAGAAATTTACCAAAATTTGGCATTTCAACACGGCAATCTGCCAGATAAATGAATTTTGGAACTGGAAATATTCTTCATTCTTTAGAATTAATTCAAAATTTATCTCGATTTTCTTAGTGTGGTTAACATAACAGAGCTGCCATGTTTATTTATATCAATAATTATTCAAGTTTATTGATTTGATAATCAATTGCAAGTGTCAATGTTTCTTCAAAACCCTGTTAGAGTGAAAAAATTTACCAAAATTTGGCATTTCAACACGGCAATCTGCCAGATAAATGGATTTTGGAACTGGAAATATTCTTCATTCTTAAGAATTAATTTAAAATTTATCTCGATTTTCTTAGTGTGGTTAACATACCAGAGCTGCCAGGCTTATTTATATCAATAATTATTCAAGTTTATTGATTTGTTAATCAATTGCTTGTGTCGATTTTACTTCAAAACCCTGTTTGACTAACGCATTTTATCAAAATTTGGCATTTCAACACGGCAATCTGACAGATAAATGGATTTTGGAACTGGAAATATTCTTCATTCTTTAGAATTAATTCAAAATTTATCTCGATTTTCTTAGTGTGGTTAACATAACAGAGCTGCCATGTTTATTTATATCAATAATTATTTAAGTTTATTGATTTGATAATCAATTGCAAGTGTCAATGTTTCTTCAAAACCCTGTTTGAGTGAAGAAATTTACCAAAATTTGGCATTTCAACACGGCAATCTGCCAGATAAATGAATTTTGGAACTGGAAATATTCTTCATTCTTTAGAATTAATTCAAAATTTATCTCGATTTTCTTAGTGTGGTTAACATAACAGAGCTGCCATGTTTATTTATATCAATAATTATTCAAGTTTATTGATTTGATAATCAATTGCAAGTGTCAATGTTTCTTCAAAACCCTGTTTGAGTGAAGAAATTTACCAAAATTTGGCATTTCAACACGGCAATCTGCCAGATAAATGAATTTTGGAACTGGAAATATTTTTCATTCTTAAGAATTAATACAAAATTTATCTCGATTTTCTTAGTGTGGTTAACATAACAGAGCTGCCATGTTTATTTATATCAATAATTATTCAAGTTTATTGATTTGATAATCAATTGCAAGTGTCAATGTTTCTTCAAAACCCTGTTTGAGTGAAGAAATTTACCAAAATTTGGCATTTCAACACGGCAATCTGCCAGATAAATGAATTTTGGAACTGGAAATATTCTTCATTCTTAAGAATTAATACAAAATTTATCTCGATTTTCTTAGTGTGGTTAACATAACAGAGCTGCCAGGCTTATTTATATCAATAATTATTCAAGTTTATTGATTTGATAATCAATTGCAAGTGTAAATGTTTCTTCAAAACCCTGTTAGAGTGAAGCAATTTTCGAAAATTTGGCATTTCAACACGGCAATCTGCCAGATAAATGGATTTTTGAGCTGGAAATATTCTTCATTCTTAAGAATGAATACAAAATTTATCTCGATTTTCTTAGTGTGGTTAACATAACAGAGCTGCCAGGCTTATTTATATCAATAATTATTCAAGTTTATTGATTTGATATTCAATTGCAAGTGTAAATGTTTCTTCAAAACCCTGTTAGAGTGAAGCAATTTACGAAAATTTGGCATTTCAACACGGCAATCTGCCAGATAAATGGATTTTTGAGCTGGAAATATTAATTATTCTTAAGAATTAATTCAAAATTTATCTCGATTTTCTTAGTGTGGTTAACATAACAGAGCTGCCAGGCTTATTTATATCAATAATTATTCAAGTTTATTGATTTGATAATCAATTGCAAGTGTAAATGTTTCTTCAAAACCCTGTTAGAGTGAAGCAATTTATGAAAATTTGGCATTTCAACACGGCAATCTGCCAGATAAATGGATTTTTGAGCTGGAAATATTAATTATTCTTAAGAATTAATTCAAAATTTATCTCGATTTTCTTAGTGTTGTTAACATAACAGAGCTGCCAGGCTTATTTATATCAATAATTATTCAAGTTTATTGATGTGATAATCAATTGCAAGTGTAAATGTTTCTTCAAAACCCTGTTAGAGTGAAGCAATTTACGAAAATTTGGCATTTCAACACGGCAATCTGCCTGATAAATGGATATTGGACTGGAAATATTCTTCATTCTTAAGAATTAATTCAAAATTTATCTCGATTTTCTTAGTGTAGTTAACATAAAAGTGTTGCCAGTTTAATTAAATCTTTAATCACTTAGGTTTATTTTTTTTGTTATCAAAATATAAGTGTCGTTCTTACTTTTAAGCCGTAATTGACCGAGGCGACTAACTAAAAATATTAATTTCCTTTATGAATTCCGTAAGTTTTTTTTGCTGTTGGAAATCCGCCAAAATCTTCCTTCTTAGGCAGATCAACTGGTTATAAAACTGAAAAAGTTAAGATAATTATGGAGTGTGACTAATATAACATAGCTGCCAGGCTTATTTATATCAATAATTATTTAAGTTTATTGTTTTGTTAATCAATTGCTAGTGTCGATTTTACTTCAAAACCCTGTTTGACTAACGCAATTTATCAAAATTTGGCATTTCAACAAGGCAATCTGCCAGATAAATGGATTTTGGGGCTGGAAATATTCTTCATTCTTTAGAATTAATTCAAAATTTATCTCGATTTTCTTAGTGTGGTTAACATAACAGAGCTGCCAGGCTTATTTATATCAATAATTATTCAAGTTTATTGATTTGATAATCAATTGCAAGTGTAAATGTTTCTTCAAAACCCTGTTAGAGTGAAGCAATTTACGAAAATTTGGCATTTCAACACGGCAATCTGCCAGATAAATGGATTTTTGAGCTGGAAATAATTATTATTCTTAAGAATTAATTCAAAATTTATCTCGATTTTCTTAGTGTGGTTAACATAACAGAGCTGCCAGGCTTATTTATATCAATAATTATTCAAGTTTATTGATGTGATAATCAATTGCAAGTGTAAATGTTTCTTCAAAACCCTGTTTGAGTGAAGAAATTTACCAAAATTTGGCATTTCAACACGGCAATCTGCCAGATAAATGGATTTTGGAACTGGAAATATTCTTCATTCTTAAGAATTAATTCAAAATTTATCTCGATTTTCTTAGTGTGGTTAACATAACAGAACTGCCAGGCTTTTTTATATCAATAATTATTCAAGTTAATTGATTTGATAATCAATTGCAAGTGTCAATGTTTCTTCAAAACCCTGTTAGAGTGAAGAAATTTACCAAAATTTGGCATTTCAACACGGCAATCTGCCAGATAAATGGATTTTGGAACTGGAAATATTCTTCATTCTTAAGAATTAATTTAAAATTTATCTCGATTTTCTTAGTGTGGTTAACATACCAGAGCTGCCAGGCTTATTTATATCAATAATTTTTCAAGTTTATTGATTTGTTAATCAATTGCTTGTGTCGATTTTACTTCAAAACCCAGTTTGACTAACGCATTTTATCAAAATTTGGCATTTCAACACGGCAATCTGCCAGATAAATGGATTTTGGGGCTGGAAATATTCTTCATTCTTTAGAATTAATACAAAATTTATCTCGATTTTCTTAGTGTGGTTAACATAACATAGCTGCCAGGCTTATTTATATCAATAATTACTTAAGTTTATTGATTTGATAATCAATTGCTTGTGTCGATTTTACTTCAAAACCCTGTTTGCCTAACGCATTTTATCAAAATTTGGCATTTCAACACGGCAATCTGCCAGATAAATGGATTTTGGAGCTTAAAATATTCTTCATTCTTAAGAATTAATTAAAAATTTATCTCGATTTTCTTAGTTTGGTTAACATAACATAGCTGCCAGGCTTATTTATATCAATAATTATTTAAGTTTATTGATTTGATAATCAATTGCTTGTGTCGATTTTACTTCAAAACCCTGTTTGCCTAACGCATTTTATCAAAATTTGGCATTTCAACACGGCAATCTGCCAGATAAATGGATTTTTGAGCTGGAAATATTAATTATTCTTAAGAATTAATTCAAAATTTATCTCGATTTTCTTAGTGTGGTTAACATAACAGAGCTGCCAGGCTTATTTATATCAATAATTATTCAAGTTTATTGATTTGATAATCAATTGCAAGTGTAAATGTTTCTTCAAAACCCTGTTAGAGTGAAGCAATTTACGAAAATTTGGCATTTCAACACGGCAATCTGCCAGATAAATGGATTTTTGAGCTGGAAATATTAATTATTCTTAAGAATTAATTCAAAATTTATCTCGATTTTCTTAGTGTGGTTAACATAACAGAGCTGCCAGGCTTATTTATATCAATAATTATTCAAGTTTATTGATGTGATAATCAATTGCAAGTGTAAATGTTTCTTCAAAACCCTGTTTGAGTGAAGAAATTTACCAAAATTTGGCATTTCAACACGGCAATCTGCCAGATAAATGGATTTTGGAACTGGAAATATTCTTCATTCTTAAGAATTAATTCAAAATTTATCTCGATTTTCTTAGTGTGGTTAACATAACAGAACTGCCAGGCTTATTTATATCAATAATTATTCAAGTTAATTGATTTGATAATCAATTGCAAGTGTCAATGTTTCTTCAAAACCCTGTTAGAGTGAAGAAATTTACCAAAATTTGGCATTTCAACACGGCAATCTGCCAGATAAATGGATTTTGGAACTGGAAATATTCTTCATTCTTAAGAATTAATTTAAAATTTATCTCGATTTTCTTAGTGTGGTTAACATACCAGAGCTGCCAGGCTTATTTATATCAATAATTTTTCAAGTTTATTGATTTGTTAATCAATTGCTTGTGTCGATTTTACTTCAAAACCCAGTTTGACTAACGCATTTTATCAAAATTTGGCATTTCAACACGGCAATCTGCCAGATAAATGGATTTTGGGGCTGGAAATATTCTTCATTCTTTAGAATTAATACAAAATTTATCTCGATTTTCTTAGTGTGGTTAACATAACATAGCTGCCAGGCTTATTTATATCAATAATTATTTAAGTTTATTGATTTGATAATCAATTGCTTGTGTCGATTTTACTTCAAAACCCTGTTTGCCTAACGCATTTTATCAAAATTTGGCATTTCAACACGGCAATCTGCCAGATAAATGGATTTTGTAGCTTAAAATATTCTTCATTCTTAAGAATTAATTCAAAATTTATCTCGATTTTCTTAGTGTGGTTAACATAACATAGCTGCCAGGCTTATTTATATCAATAATTATTTAAGTTTATTGATTTGATAATCAATTGCTTGTGTCGATTTTACTTCAAAACCCTGTTTGCCTAACGCATTTTATCAAAATTTGGCATTTCAACACGGCAATCTGCCAGATAAATGGATTTTTGAGCTGGAAATATTAATTATTCTTAAGAATTAATTCAAAATTTATCTCGATTTTCTTAGTGTGGTTAACATAACAGAGCTGCCAGGCTTATTTATATCAATAATTATTCAAGTTTATTGATGTGATAATCAATTGCAAGTGTAAATGTTTCTTCAAAACCCTGTTAGAGTGAAGCAATTTACGAAAATTTGGCATTTCAACACGGCAATCTGCCTGATAAATGGATATTGGACTGGAAATATTCTTCATTCTTAAGAATTAATTCAAAATTTATCTCGATTTTCTTAGTGTAGTTAACATAAAAGTGTTGCCAGTTTAATTAAATCTTTAATCACTTAGGTTTATTTTTTTTTGTTATCAAAATATAAGTGTCGTTCTTACTTTTAAGCCGTAATTGACCGAGGCGACTAACTAAAAATATTAATTTCCTTTATGAATTCCGTAAGTTTTTTTTGCTGTTGGAAATCCGCCAAAATCTTCCTTCTTAGGCAGATCAACTGGTTATAAAACTGAAAAAGTTAAGATAATTATGGAGTGTGACTAATATAACATAGCTGCCAGGCTTATTTATATCAATAATTATTTAAGTTTATTGTTTTGTTAATCAATTGCTAGTGTCGATTTTACTTCAAAACCATGTTTGACTAACGCAATTTATCAAAATTTGGCATTTCAACACGGCAATCTGCCAGATATGTGGATTTTGGGGCTGGAAATATTCTTCATTCTTTAGAATTAATTCAAAATTTATCTCGATTTTCTTAGTGTGGTTAACATAACAGAGCTGCCAGGCTTATTTATATCAATAATTATTCAAGTTTATTGATTTGATAATCAATTGCAAGTGTAAATGTTTCTTCAAAACCCTGTTAGAGTGAAGCAATTTACGAAAATTTGGCATTTCAACACGGCAATCTGCCAGATAAATGGATTTTTGAGCTGGAAATATTAATTATTCTTAAGAATTAATTCAAAATTTATCTCGATTTTCTTAGTGTGGTTAACATAACAGAGCTGCCAGGCTTATTTATATCAATAATTATTCAAGTTTATTGATGTGATAATCAATTGCAAGTGTAAATGTTTCTTCAAAACCCTGTTTGAGTGAAGAAATTTACCAAAATTTGGCATTTCAACACGGCAATCTGCCAGATAAATGGATTTTGGAACTGGAAATATTCTTCATTCTTAAGAATTAATTCAAAATTTATCTCGATTTTCTTAGTGTGGTTAACATAACAGAACTGCCAGGCTTATTTATATCAATAATTATTCAAGTTAATTGATTTGATAATCAATTGCAAGTGTCAATGTTTCTTCAAAACCCTGTTAGAGGGAAGAAATTTACCAAAATTTGGCATTTCAACACGGCAATCTGCCAGATAAATGGATTTTGGAACTGGAAATATTCTTCATTCTTAAGAATTAATTTAAAATTTATCTCGATTTTCTTAGTATGGTTAACATACCAGAGCTGCCAGGCTTATTTATGTCAATAATTTTTCAAGTTTATTGATTTGTTAATCAATTGCTTGTGTCGATTTTACTTCAAAACCCAGTTTGACTAACGCATTTTATCAAAATTTGGCATTTCAACACGGCAATCTGCCAGATAAATGGATTTTGGGGCTGGAAATATTCTTCATTCTTTAGAATTAATACAAAATTTATCTCGATTTTCTTAGTGTGGTTAACATAACATAGCTGCCAGGCTTATTTATATCAATAATTATTTAAGTTTATTGATTTGATAATCAATTGCTTGTGTCGATTTTACTTCAAAACCCTGTTTGCCTAACGCATTTTATCAAAATTTGGCATTTCAACACGGCAATCTGCCAGATAAATGGATTTTGGAGCTTAAAATATTCTTCATTCTTAAGAATTAATTCAAAATTTATCTCGATTTTCTTAGTGTGGTTAACATAACAAAGCTGCCAGGCTTATTTATATCAATAATTATTTAAGTTTATTGATTTGATAATCAATTGCTAGTGTCGATTTTACTTCAAAACCCTGTTTGACTAACGCAATTTATCAAAATTTGGCATTTCAACACGGCAATCTGCCAGATAAATGGATTTTGGAGCTTAAAATATTCTTCATTCTTAAGAATAAATTCAAAATTTATCTCGATTTTCTTAGTGTGTTTAACATAACAGAGCTGCCAGGCTTATTTATATCAATAATTATTTAAGTTTATTGTTTTGTTAATCAATTGCTAGTGTCGATTTTACTTCAAAACCCTGTTTGACTAACGCAATTTATCAAAATTTGGCATTTAAACACGGCAATCTGCCAGATAAATGGATTTTGGGGCTGGAAATATTCTTCATTCTTTAGAATTAATTCAAAATTTATCTCGATTTTCTTAGTGTGGTTAACATAACAGAGCTGCCAGGCTTATTTATATCAATAATTATTCAAGTTTATTGATTTGATAATCAATTGCAAGTGTAAATGTTTCTTCAAAACCCTGTTAGAGTGAAGCAATTTACGAAAATTTGGCATTTCAACACGGCAATCTGCCAGATAAATGGATTTTTGAGCTGGAAATATTAATTATTCTTAAGAATTAATTCAAAATTTATCTCGATTTTCTTAGTGTGGTTAACATAACAGAGCTGCCAGGCTTATTTATATCAATAATTATTCAAGTTTATTGATGTGATAATCAATTGCAAGTGTAAATGTTTCTTCAAAACCCTGTTTGAGTGAAGAAATTTACCAAAATTTGGCATTTCAACACGGCAATCTGCCAGATAAATGGATTTTGGAACTGGAAATATTCTTCATTCTTAAGAATTAATTCAAAATTTATCTCGATTTTCTTAGTGTGGTTAACATAACAGAACTGCCAGGCTTATTTATATCAATAATTATTCAAGTTAATTGATTTGATAATCAATTGCAAGTGTCAATGTTTCTTCAAAACCCTGTTAGAGTGAAGAAATTTACCAAAATTTGGCATTTCAACACGGCAATCTGCCAGATAAATGGATTTTGGAACTGGAAATATTCTTCATTCTTAAGAATTAATTTAAAATTTATCTCGATTTTCTTAGTGTGGTTAACATACCAGAGCTGCCAGGCTTATTTATATCAATAATTTTTCAAGTTTATTGATTTGTTAATCAATTGCTTGTGTCGATTTTACTTCCAAACCCAGTTTGACTAACGCATTTTATCAAAATTTGGCATTTCAACACGGCAATCTGACAGATAATTGGATTTTGGAACTGGAAATATTCTTCATTCTTTAGAATTAATTCAAAATTTATCTCGATTTTCTTAGTGTGGTTAACATAACAGAGCTGCCATGTTTATTTATATCAATAATTATTCAAGTTTATTGATTTGATAATCAATTGCAAGTGTCAATGTTTCTTCAAAACCCTGTTTGAGTGAAGAAATTTACCAAAATTTGGCATTTCAACACGGCAATCTGCCAGATAAATGGATTTTGGAACTGGAAATATTCTTCATTCTTAAGAATTAATTCAAAATTTATCTTGATTTTCTTAGTGTGGTTAACATAACAGAGCTGCCAGGCTTATTTATATCAATAATTATTCAAGTTTATTGATTTGATAATCAATTGCAAGTGTCAATGTTTCTTCAAAACCCTGTTTGAGTGAAGAAATTTACCAAAATTTGGCATTTCAACACGGCAATCTGCCAGATAAATGGATTTTGGAACTGGAAATATTCTTCATTCTTAAGAATTAATTTAAAATTTATCTCGATTTTCTTAGTGTGGTTAACATAACAGAGCTGCCATGTTTATTTATATCAATAATTATTCAAGTTTATTGATTTGATAATCAATTGCAAGTGTCAATGTTTCTTCAAAACCCTGTTTGAGTGAAGAAATTTACCAAAATTTGGCATTTCAACACGGCAATCTGCCAGATAAATGAATTTTGGAACTGGAAATATTCTTCATTCTTAAGAATTAATACAAAATTTATCTCGATTTTCTTAGTGTGGTTAACATAACAGAGCTGCCAGGCTTATTTATATCAATAATTATTCAAGTTTATTGATTTGATAATCAATTGCAAGTGTAAATGTTTCTTCAAAACCCTGTTAGAGTGAAGCAATTTTCGAAAATTTGGCATTTCAACACGGCAATCTGCCAGATAAATGGATTTTTGAGCTGGAATTATTCTTCATTATTAAGAATTAATACAAAATTTATCTCGATTTTCTTAGTGTGGTTAACATAACAGAGCTGCCAGGCTTATTTATATCAATAATTATTCAAGTTTATTGATTTGATAATCAATTGCAAGTGTAAATGTTTCTTCAAAACCCTGTTAGAGTGAAGCAATTTTCGAAAATTTGGCATTTCAACACGGCAATCTGCCAGATAAATGGATTTTTGAGCTGGAAATATTCTTCATTCTTAAGAATTAATACAAAATTTATCTCGATTTTCTTAGTGTGGTTAACATAACAGAGCTGCCAGGCTTATTTATATCAATAATTATTCAAGTTTATTGATTTGATATTCAATTGCAAGTGTAAATGTTTCTTCAAAACCCTGTTTGAGTGAAGAAATTTACCAAAATTTGGCATTTCAACACGGCAATCTGCCAGATAAATGGAATTTGGAACTGGAAATATTCTTCATTCTTAAGAATTAATTCAAAATTTATCTCGATTTTCTTAGTGTGGTTAACATAACAGAACTGCCAGGCTTATTTATATCAATAATTATTCAAGTTAATTGATTTGATAATCAATTGCAAGTGTCAATGTTTCTTCAAAACCCTGTTAGAGTGAAGAAATTTACCAAAATTTGGCATTTCAACACGGCAATCTGCCAGATAAATGGATTTTGGAACTGGAAATATTCTTCATTCTTAAGAATTAATTTAAAATTTATCTCGATTTTCTTAGTGTGGTTAACATACCAGAGCTGCCAGGCTTATTTATATCAATAATTTTTCAAGTTTATTGATTTGTTAATCAATTGCTTGTGTCGATTTTACTTCAAAACCCAGTTTGACTAACGCATTTTATCAAAATTTGGCATTTCAACACGGCAATCTGACAGATAATTGGATTTTGGAACTGGAAATATTCTTCATTCTTTAGAATTAATTCAAAATTTATCTCGATTTTCTTAGTGTGGTTAACATAACAGAGCTGCCAGGCTTATTTATATCAATAATTATTCAAGTTTATTGATTTGATAATCAATTGCAAGTGTAAATGTTTCTTCAAAACCCTGTTTGAGTGAAGAAATTTACCAAAATTTGGCATTTCAACACGGCAATCTGCCAGATAAATGGATTTTGGAACTGGAAATATTCTTCATTCTTAAGAATTAATTCAAAATTTATATTTATTTTCTTAGTGTGGTTAACAAAACAGAGCTGCCAGGCTTATTTATATCAATAATTATTCAAGTTTATTAATTGGTTAAACAATTGCTAGTGTTAATGTATCTTCAAAACCCTGTTTGAGTGAAGAAATTTACCAAAATTTGGCATTTCAACACGGCAATCTGCCAGATAAATATATTTTGGAACTGGAAATATTCTTCATTCTTAAGAATTAATTTAAAATTTATCTCGATTTTCTTAGTGTGGTTAACATACCAGAGCTGCCAGGCTTATTTATATCAATAATTTTTCAAGTTTATTGATTTGTTAATCAATTGCTTGTGTCGATTTTACTTCAAAACCCTGTTTGACTAACGCATTTTATCAAAATTTGGCATTTCAACACGGCAATCTGACAGATAATTGGATTTTGGAACTGGAAATATTCTTCATTCTTTAGAATTAATTCAAAATTTATCTCGATTTTCTTAGTGTGGTTAACATAACAGAGCTGCCAGGCTTATTTATATCAATAATTATTCAAGTTTATTGATTTGATAATCAATTGCAAGTGTAAATGTTTCTTCAAAACCCTGTTTGAGTGAAGAAATTTACCAAAATTTGGCATTTCAACACGGCAATCTGCCAGATAAATGGATTTTGGAACTGGAAATATTCTTCATTCTTAAGAATTAATTCAAAATTTATATTTATTTTCTTAGTGTGGTTAACAAAACAGAGCTGCCAGGCTTATTTATATCAATAATTATTCAAGTTTATTAATTGGTTAAACAATTGCTAGTGTTAATGTATCTTCAAAACCCTGTTTGAGTGAAGAAATTTACCAAAATTTGGCATTTCAACACGGCAATCTGCCAGATAAATATATTTTGGAACTGGAAATATTCTTCATTCTTAAGAATTAATTTAAAATTTATCTCGATTTTCTTAGTGTGGTTAACATACCAGAGCTGCCAGGCTTATTTATATCAATAATTTTTCAAGTTTATAGATTTGTTAATCAATTGCTTGTGTCGATTTTACTTCAAAACCCTGTTTGACTAACGCATTTTATCAAAATTTGGCATTTCAACACGGCAATCTGACAGATAATTGGATTTTGGAACTGGAAATATTCTTCATTCTTTAGAATTAATTCAAAATTTATCTCGATTTTCTTAGTGTGGTTAACATAACAGAGCTGCCATGTTTATTTATATCAATAATTATTCAAGTTTATTGATTTGATAATCAATTGCAAGTGTCAATGTTTCTTCAAAACCCTGTTTGAGTGAAGAAATTTACCAAAATTTGGCATTTCAACACGGCAATCTGCCAGATAAATGGATTTTGGAACTGGAAATATTCTTCATTCTTAAGAATTAATTCAAAACTTATCTCGATTTTCTTAGTGTGGTTAACATAACAGAACTGCCAGGCTTATTCATATCAATAATTATTCAAGTTTATTGATTTGATAATTAATTGCAAGTGTCAATGTTTCTTCAAAACCCTGTTTGAGTGAAGAAATTTACCAAAATTTGACATTTCAACACGGCAATCTGCCAGATAAATATATTTTGGAACTGGAAATATTCTTCATTCTTAAGAATTAATACAAAATTTATCTCGATTTTCTTAGTGTGGTTAACATAACAGAGCTGCCAGGCTTATTTATATCAATAATTATTCAAGTTTATTGATTTGATAATCAATTGCAAGTGTAAATGATTCTTCAAAACCCTGTTAGAGTGAAGCAATTTTCGAAAATTTGGCATTTCAACACGGCAATCTGCCAGATAAATGGATTTTTGAGCTGTAAATATTCATTATTCTTAAGAATTAATTAAAAATTTATATTTATTTTCTTAGTGTGGTTAACAAAACAGAGCTGCCAGGCTTATTTATATCAATAATTATTTAAGTTTATTGATTTGTTATCAATTGCTATTGTCAATATTTCTTCAAAATCATGTTTGACTTAAGAAATTTACCAAAATTTGGCATTTCAACACGGCAATCTGCCAGATAAATGGGTTTTGGAGCTGGAATTATTCTTCATTCTTAAGAATTAATACAAAATTTATCTCGATTTTCTTAGTGTGGTTAACATAACAGAGCTGCCAGGCTTATTTATATCAATAATTATTCAAGTTTATTGATTTGATAATCAATTGCAAGTGTAAATGTTTCTTCAAAACCTTGTTAGAGTGAAGCAATTTACGAAAATTTGGCATTTCAACACGGCAATCTGCCAGATAAATGGATTTTTGAGCTGGAAATATTAATTATTCTTAAGAATTAATTCAAAATTTATCTCGATTTTCTTAGTGTGGTTAACATAACAGAGCTGCCAGGCTTATTTATATCAATAATTATTCAAGTTTATTGATTTGATAATCAATTCCAAGTGTCAATGTTTCTTCAAAACCCTGTTTGAGTGAAGAAATTTACCAAAATTTGGCATTTCAACACGGCAATCTGCCAGATAAATGGATTTTGGAACTGGAAATATTCTTCATTCTTAAGAATTAATTCAAAATTTATCTCGATTTTCTTAGTGTGGTTAACATAACAGAGCTGCCAGGCTTATTTATATCAATAATTATTCAAGTTTATTGATTTGCTAATCAATTGCAAGTGTCAATGTTTCTTCAAAACCCTGTTAGAGTGAAGAAATTTACCAAAATTTGGCATTTCAACACGGCAATCTGCCAGATAAATGGATTTTGGAACTGGAAATATTCTTCATTCTTAATAATTAATTTAAAATTTATCTCGATTTTCTTAGTGTGGTTAACATACCAGAGCTGCCAGGCTTATTTATATCAATAATTTTTCAAGTTTATTGATTTGTTAATCAATTGCTTGTGTCGATTTTACTTCAAAACCCTGTTTGACTAACGCATTTTATCAAAATTTGGCATTTCAACACGGCAATCTGACAGATAATTGGATTTTGGAACTGGAAATATTCTTCATTCTTTAGAATTAATTCAAAATTTATCTCGATTTTCTTAGTGTGGTTAACATAACAGAGCTGCCATGTTTATTTATATAAATAATTATTCAAATCTAATGATTTGATAATCAATTGCAAGTGTCAATGTTTCTTCAAAACCCTGTTTGAGTGAAGAAATTTACCAAAATTTGGCATTTCAACACGGCAATCTGCCAGATAAATGGATTTTGGAACTGGTAATATTCTTCATTCTTAAGAATTAATTCAAAATTTATATCGATTTTCTTAGTGTGGTTAACATAACAGAACTGCCAGGCTTATTTATATCAATAATTATTCAAGTTTATTGATTTGATAATCAATTGCAAGTGTCAATGTTTCTTCAAAACCCAGTTTGACTGAAGAAATTTACCAAAATTTGGCATTTCAACACGGCAATCTGCCAGATAAATATATTTTGGAACTGGAAATATTCTTCATTCTTAAGAATTAATACAAAATTTATCTCGATTTTCTTAGTGTGGTTAACATAACAGAGCTGCCAGGCTTATTTATATCAATAATTATTCAAGTTTATTGATTTGATAATCAATTGCAAGTGTAAATGTTTCTTCAAAACATTGTTAGAGTGAAGCAATTTACGAAAATTTGGCATTTCAACACGGCAATCTGCCAGATAAATGGATTTTTGAGCTTAAAATATTAATTATTCTTAAGAATTAATTAAAAATTTATATTTATTTTCTTAGTGTGGTTAACAAAACAGAGCTGCCAGGCTTATTAATATCAATAATTATTTAAGTTTATTGATTTGTTAATCCATTGCTATTGTCAATAATTCTTCAAAATCATGTTTGACTTAAGAAATTTACCAAAATTTGGCATTTCACACGGCAATCTGCCAGATAAATGGATTTTGGAGCTGGAATTAATTCAAAATTTATATTTATTTTCTTAATGTGGTTAACAAAACAGAGCTGCCAGGCTTATTTATATCAATAATTATTTAAGTTTATTGATTTGTTAAGCAATTGCTATTGTCAATATTTCTTCAAAACCATGTTTGACTTAAGAAATTTACCAAAATTTGGCATTTCAACACGGCAATCTGCCAGATAAATGGATTTTGAAGCTGGAATTAATTCAAAATTTATATTAATTTTGTTAGTGTGGTTAACAAAACAGAGCTGCCAGGCTTATTTATATCAATAATTATTTAAGTTTATTGATTTGTTAATCAATTGCTAGTGTCAATGTATCTTCAAAACCCTGTTTGACTGAAGAAATTTACCAAAATGTGGCATTTCAATGCGGCAATCTGCCAGATAAATGGATTTTGGAGCTGGAAATATTTTCATTCTTAAGTATTAATTTAAAATTTATCTCGATTTTCTTAGAGTGGTTAACATAACAGAGCTGCCAGGCTTATTTATATCAATAATTATTCAAGTTTATTGATTTGATAATCAATTGCAAGTGTCAATGTTTCTTCAAAACCCTGTTTGAGTGAAGAAATTTACCAAAATTTGGCATTTCAACACGGCAATCTGCCAGATAAATGGATTTTGGAGCTGGAATTATTCTTCATTCTTAAGAATTAATACAAAATTTACCTCGATTTTCTTAGTGTGGTTAACATAACAGAGCTGCCAGGCTTATTTATATCAATAATTATTCAAGTTTATTGATTTGATAATCAATTGCAAGTGTTAATGTATCTTCAAAACCCTGTTTGACTGAAGAAATTTACGAAAATTTGGCATTTCAACACGGCAATCTGCCAGATAAATGGATTTTTGAGCATAAAATATTAATTATTCTTAAGAATTAATTAAAAATTTATATTTATTTTCTTAGTGTGGTTAACAAAACAGAGCTGCCAGGCTTATTTATATCAATAATTATTCAAGTTTATTGATTTGATAATCAATTGCAAGTGTAAATGTTTCTTCAAAACCCTGTTAGAGTGAAGCAATTTACGAAAATTTGGCATTTCAACACGGCAATCTGCCAGATAAATGGATTTTTGAGCTGGAAATATTAATTATTCTTTAGAATTAATTAAAAATTTATATTTATTTTCTTAGTGTGGTTAACAAAACAGAGCTGCCAGGCTTATTTATATCAATAATTATTTAAGTTTATTGATTTGGTAATCAATTGCTATTGTCAATATTTCTTCAAAATCATGTTTGACTTAAGAAATTTACCAAAATTTGGCATTTCAACACGGCAATCTGCCAGATAAATGGATTTTGGAGCTGGAATTATTTCAAAATTTATATTAATTTTGTTAGTGTGGTTAACAAAACTGAGCTGCCAGGCTCATTTATATCAATAATTATTCAAGTTTATTGATTTGTTAATTAATTGCTAGTGTCAATGTATCTTCAAAACCCTGTTTGACTGAAGAAATTTACCAAAATTTGGCATTTCAACACGGCAATCTGCCAGATAAATGGATTTTGGAGCTGGAATTAATTCAAAATTTATATATTTTTTCTTAATGTGGTTAACAAAACAGAGCTGCCAGGCTTATTTATATAAATAATTATTCAAGTGTATTGATTTGTTAATCAATTGCTAGTGTCAATGTATCTTCAAAACCCTGTTTGACTGAAGAAATTTACCAAAATGTGGCATTTCAATGCGGCAATCTGCCAGATAAATGGATTTTTGAGCTGGAAATATTAATTATTCTTAAGAATTAATTCAAAATTTATCTCGATTTTCTTAGTGTGGTTAACATAACAGAGCTGCCAGGCTTATTTATATCAATAATTATTCAAGTTGATTGATTTGATAATCAATTCCAAGTGTCAATGTTTCTTCAAAACCCTGTTTGAGTGAAGAAATTTACCAAAATTTGGCATTTCAACACGGCAATCTGCCAGATAAATGGATTTTGGAACTGGTAATATTCTTCATTCTTAAGAATTAATTCAAAATTTATCTCGATTTTCTTAGTGTGGTTAACATAACAGAACTGCCAGGCTTATTTATATCAATATTTATTCAAGTTTATTGATTTGATAATCAATTGCAAGTGTCAATGTTTCTTCAAAACCCAGTTTGACTGAAGAAATTTACCAAAATTTGGCATTTCAACACGGCAATCTGCCAGATAAATATATTTTGGAACTGGAAATATTCTTCATTCTTAAGAATTAATACAAAATTTATCTCGATTTTCTTAGTGTGGTTAACATAACAAAGCTGCCAGGCTTATTTATATCTATAATTATTCAAGTTTATTGATTTGATAATCAATTGCAAGTGTAAATGTTTCTTCAAAACATTGTTAGAGTGAAGCAATTTACGAAAATTTGGCATTTCAACACGGCAATCTGCCAGATAAATGGATTTTTGAGCTTAAAATATTAATTATTCTTAAGAATTAATTAAAAATTTATATTTATTTTCTTAGTGTGGTTAACAAAACAGAGCTGCCAGGCTTATTAATATCAATAATTATTTAAGTTTATTGATTTGTTAATCAATTGCTAGTGTCAATGTATCTTCAAAACCCTGTTTGACTGAAGAAATTTACCAAAATGTGGCATTTCAATGCGGCAATCTGCCAGATAAATGGATTTTGGAGCTGGAATTAATTCAAAATTTATATTAATTTTGTTAGTGTGGTTAACAAAACAGAGCTGCCAGGCTTACTTATATCAATAATTATTTAAGTTTATTGATTTGTTAAGCAATTGCTATTGTCAATATTTCTTCAAAACCATGTTTGACTTAAGAAATTTACCAAAATTTGGCATTTCAACACGGCAATCTGCCAGATAAATGGATTTTGAAGCTGGAATTAATTCAAAATTTATATTAATTTTGTTAGTGTGGTTAACAAAACAGAGCTGCCAGGCTTATTTATATCAATAATTATTCAAGTTTATTGATTTGTTAATCAATTGCTAGTGTCAATGTATCTTCAAAACCCTGTTTGACTGAAGAAATTTACCAAAATGTGGCATTTCAATGCGGCAATCTGCCAGATAAATGGATTTTGGAGCTGGAAATATTTTCATTCTTAAGTATTAATTTAAAATTTATCTCGATTTTCTTAGAGTGGTTAACATAACAGAGCTGCCAGGCTTATTTATATCAATAATTATTCAAGTTTATTGATTTGTTAATCAATTGCTAGTGTCAATGTATCTTCAAAACCCTGTTTGACTGAAGAAATTTACCAAAATGTGGCATTTCAACACGGCAATCTGACAGATAATTGGATTTTGGAACTGGAAATATTCTTCATTCTTTAGAATTAATTCAAAATTTATCTCGATTTTCTTAGTGTGGTTAACATAACAGAGCTGCCATGTTTATTTATATCAATAATTATTCAAGTTTATTGATTTGATAATCAATTGCAAGTGTCAATGTTTCTTCAAAACCCTGTTTGAGTGAAGAAATTTACCAAAATTGTCATTTCAACACGGCAATCTGCCAGATAAATGGATTTTGGAACTGGAAATATTCTTCATTCTTAAGAATTAATTCAAAATTTATGTCGATTTTCTTAGTGTGGTTAACATAACAGAACTGCCAGGCTTATTTATATCAATAATTATTCAAGTTTATTGATTTGATAATCAATTGCAAGTGTCAATGTTTCTTCAAAACCCTGTTTGAGTGAAGAAATTTACCAAAATTTGGCATTTCAACACGGCAATTTGCCAGATAAATGGATTTTGGAGCTGGAATTATTCTTCATTCTTAAGAATTAATACAAAATTTTTCTTGATTTTCTTAGTGTGGTTAACATAACAGAGCTGCCAGGCTTATTTATATCAATAATTATTCAAGTTTATTGATTTGATAATCAATTGCAAGTGTAAATGTTTCTTCAAAACCCTGTTAGAGTGAAGCAATTTACGAAAATTTGGCATTTCAACACGGCAATCTGCCAGATAAATGGATTTTTGAGCTTAAAATATTAATTATTCTTAAGAATTAATTCAAAATTTATCTCGATTTTCTTAGTGTGGTTAACAAAACAGAGCTGCCAGGCTTATTTATATCAATAATTATTTAAGTTTATTGATTTGTTAATCAATTGCTATTGTCAATATTTCTTCAAAATCATGTTTGACTTAAGAAATTTACCAAAATTTGGCATTTCAACACGGCAATCTGCCAGATAAATGGATTTTGGAGCTGGAATTAATTCAAAATTTAAATTTATTTTCTTAATGTGGTTAACAAAACAGAGCTGCCAGGCTTATTTATATCAATAATTATTCAAGTGTATTGATTTGTTAATCAATTGCTAGTGTCAATGTATCTTCAAAACCCTGTTTGACTGAAGAAATTTACCAAAATGTGGCATTTCAATGCGGCAATCTGCCAGATAAATGGATTTTGGAGCTGGAATTAATTCAAAATTTATATTAATTTTGTTAGTGTGGTTAACAAAACAGAGCTGCCAGGCTTACTTATATCAATAATTATTCAAGTTTATTGATATGTTAATCAATTGCTATGGTTAATGTATCTTCAAAACCCTGTTTGACTGAAGAAATTTACCAAAACTTGGCATTTCAACACGGCAATCTGCCAGATAAATGGATTTTTGAGCTGGAAATATTAATTATTCTTAAGAATTAATTCTAAATTTATATTTATTTTCTTAGTGTGGTTAACAAAACAGAGCTGCCAGGCTTATTTATATCAATAATTATTTAAGTTTATTGATTTGTTAAGCAATTGCTATTGTCAATATTTCTTCAAAACCATGTTTGACTTAAGAAATTTACCAAAATTTGGCATTTCAACACGGCAATCTGCCAGATAAATGGATTTTGGAACTGGAAATATTCTTCATTCTTAAGAATTAATTCAAAATTTATCTCGATTTTCTTAGTGTGGTTAACATAACAGAACTGCCAGGCTTATTTATATCAATAATTATTCAAGTTTATTGATTTGATAATCAATTGCAAGTGTCAATGTTTCTTCAAAACCCTGTTTGAGTGAAGAAATTTACCAAAATTTGGCATTTCAACACGGCAATCTGCCAGATAAATATATTTTGGAACTGGAAATATTCTTCATTCTTAAGAATTAATACAAAATTTATCTCGATTTTCTTAGTGTGGTTAACATAACAGAGCTGCCAGGCTTATTTATATCAATAATTATTCAACATTATTGATTTGATAATCAATTGCAAGTGTAAATGTTTCTTCAAAACCCTGTTAGAGTGAAGCAATTTACGAAAATTTGGCATTTCAACACGGCAATCTGCCAGATAAATGGATTTTTGAGCTGGAAATATTAATTATTCTTAAGAATTAATTAAAAATTTATATTTATTTTCTTAGTGTGGTTAACAAAACAGAGCTGCCAGGCTTATTTATATCAATAATTATTTAAGTTTATTGATTTGGTAATCAATTGCTATTGTCAATATTTCTTCAAAATCATGTTTGACTTAAGAAATTTACCAAAATTTGGCATTTCAACACGGCAATCTGCCAGATAAATGGATTTTGGAGCTGGAATTATTTCAAAATTTATATTAATTTTGTTAGTGTGGTTAACAAAACAGAGCTGCCAGGCTCATTTATATCAATAATTATTCAAGTTTATTGATTTGTTAATTAATTGCTAGTGTCAATGTATCTTCAAAACCCTGTTTGAATGAAGAAATTTACCAAAATTTGGCATTTCAACACGGCAATCTGCCAGATAAATGGATTTTGGAGCTGGAATTAATTAAAAATTTATATATTTTTTCTTAATGTGGTTAACAAAACAGAGCTGCCAGGCTTATTTATATCAATAATTATTCAAGTGTATTGATTTGTTAATCAATTGCTAGTGTCAATGTATCTTCAAAACCCTGTTTGACTTAAGAAATTTACCAAAATGTGGCATTTCAATGCGGCAATCTGCCAGATAAATGGATTTTGGAGCTGGAAATATTCTTCATTCTTAAGAATTAATTTAAAATTTATCTCGATTTTCTTAGTGTGGTTAACATAACAGAGCTGCCAGGCTTATTTATATCAATAATTATTCAAGTTTATTGATTTGATAATCAATTGCAAGTGTCAATGTTTCTTCAAAACCCTGTTTGAGTGAAGAAATTTACCAAAATTTGGCATTTCAACACGGCAATCTGCCAGATAAATGGATTTTGGAACTGGAAATATTCTTCATTCTTTAGAATTAATTCAAAATTTATCTCGATTTTCTTAGTGTGGTTAACATAACAGAGCTGCCATGTTTATTTATATCAATAATTATTCAAGTTTATTGATTTGATAATCAATTGCAAGTGTCAATGTTTCTTCAAAACCCTGTTTGAGTGAAGAAATTTACCAAAATTTGGCATTTCAACACGGCAATCTGCCAGATAAATGGATTTTGGAACTGGAAATATTCTTCATTCTTAAGAATTAATTCAAAATTTATCTCGATTTTCTTAGTGTGGTTAACATAACAGAACTGCCAGGCTTATTTATATCAATAATTATTCAAGTTTATTGATTTGATAATCAATTGCAAGTGTCAATGTTTCTTCAAAACCCTGTTTGAGTGAAGAAATTTACCAAAATTTGGCATTTCAACACGGCAATCGGCCAGATAAATATATTTTGGAAATGGAAATATTCTTCATTCTTAAGAATTAATACAAAATTTATCTCGATTTTCTTAGTGTGGTTAACATTACAGAGCTGCCAGGCTTATTTATATCAATAATTATTTAAGTTTATTGATTTGATAAACAATTGCAAGTGTAAATGTTTCTTCAAAACCCTGTTTGACTGAAGAAATTTACCAAAATTTTGCATTTAAATACGGCAATCTGCCAGATAAATGGATTTTTGAGCTGGAAATATTAATTATTCTTAAGAATAAATTAAAAATTTATATTTATTTTCTTAGTGTGGTTAACAAAACAGAGCTGCCAGGCTTATTTATATCAATAATTATTCAAGTTTATTGATATGTTAATCAATTGCTAGTGTTAATGTATCTTCAAAACCCTGTTTGACTGAAGAAATTTACCAAAATTTGGCATTTCAACACGGCAATCTGCCAGATAAATGGATTTTTGAGCTGGAAATATTAATTATTCTTAAGAATTAATTAAAAATTTATATTTATTTTCATAGTGTGGTTAACAAAACAGAGCTGCCAGGCTTATTTATATCAATAATTATTCAAGTTTATTGATATGTTAAGCAATTGCTATTGTCAATATTTCTTCAAAACCATGTTTGACTTAAGAAATTTACCAAAATTTGGCATTTCGACACGGCAATCTGCCAGATAAATGGATTTTGAAGCTGGAATTAATTCAAAATTTATATTAATTTTGTTAGTGTGGTTAACAAAACAGAGCTGCCAGGCTTATGTATATCAATAATTGTTCAAGTTTATTGATTTGTTAATCAATTGCTAGTGTCAATGTTTATTCAAAACCCTGTTTGACTGAAGAAATTTACCAAAATTTGGCATTTAAATACGGCAATCTGCCAGATAAATGGATTTTTGAGCTGGAAATATTAATTATTCTTAAGAATTAATTAAAAATTTATATTTATTTTCTTAGTGTGGTTAACAAAACAGAGCTGCCAGGCTTATTTATATCAATAATTATTTAAGTTTATTGATTTATTAATCAATTGCTAATGTCAATATTTCTTTCAAACCATGTTTGACTTAAGAAATTTACCAAAATTTGGCATTTCAACACGGCAATCTGCCAGATAAATGGATTTTGGAGCTGGAATTAATTCAAAATTTATATTAATTTTGTTAGTGTGGTTAACAAAACAGAGCTGCCAGGCTTATTTATATCAATAATTATTCAAGTTTATTGATATGTTAAGCAATTGCTTTTGTCAATATTTCTTCAAAACCATGTTTGACTTAAGAAATTTACCAAAATTTGGCATTTCGACACGGCAATCTGCCAGATAAATGGATTTTGAAGCTGGAATTAATTCAAAATTTATATTAATTTTGTTAGTGTGGTTAACAAAACAGAGCTGCCAGGCTTACTTATATCAAAAATTATTCAAGTTTATTGATTTGTTAATTAATTGCTAGTGTCAATGTATCTTCAAAACCCTGTTTGACTGAAGAAATTTACCAAAATTTGGCATTTCAACACGGCAATCTGCCAGATAAATGGATTTTGGAGCTGGAATTAATTCAAAATTTATATTTTTTTTCTTAATGTGGTTAACAAAACAGAGCTGCCAGGCTTACTTATATCAAAAATTATTCAAGTTTATTGATTTGTTAATCAATTGCTAGTGTCAATGTATCTTCAAAACCCTGTTTGACTGAAGAAATTTACCAAAATGTGGCATTTCAATGCGGAAATCTGCCAGATAAATGGATTTTGGAGCTGGAAATATTCTTCATTCTTAAGAATTAATTTAAAATTTATCTCGATTTTCTTAGTGTGGTTAACATAACAGAGCTGCCAGGCTTATTTATATCAATAATTATTCAAGTTTATTGATTTGTTAATCAATTGCTTGTTGCGATTTTACTTCAAAACCCTGTTTGACTAACGCATTTTATCAAAATTTGGCATTTCAACACGGCAATCTGACAGATAATTGGATTTTGGAACTGGAAATATTCTTCATTCTTTAGAATTAATTCAAAATTTATCTCGATTTTCTTAGTGTGGTTAACATAACAGAGCTGCCATGTTTATTTATATCAATAATTATTCAAGTTTATTGATTTGATAATCAATTGCAAGTGTCAATGTTTCTTCAAAACCCTGTTTGAGTGAAGAAATTTACCAAAATTTGGCATTTCAACACGGCAATCTGCCAGATAAATGGATTTTGGAACTGGAAATATTCTTCATTCTTAAGAATTAATTCAAAATTTATCTCGATTTTCTTAGTGTGGTTAACATAACAGAACTGCCAGGCTTATTTATATCAATAATTATTCAAGTTTATTGATTTGATAATCAATTGCAAGTGTCAATGTTTCTTCAAAACAATGTTTGAGTGAAGAAATTTACCAAAATTTGGCATTTTAACACGGCAATCTGCCAGATAAATATATTTTGGAACTGGAAATATTCTTCATTCTTAAGAATTAATACAAAATTTATCTCGATTTTCTTAGTGTGGTTAACATAACAGAGCTGCCAGGCTTATTTATATCAATAATTATTCAAGTTTATTGATTTGATAATCAATTGCAAGTGTAAATGTTTCTTCAAAACCCTGTTAGAGTGAAGCAATTTACGAAAATTTGGCATTTCAACACGGCAATCTGCCAGATAAATGGATTTTTGAGCTGGAAATATTAATTATTCTTAAGAATTAATTAAAAATTTATATTTATTTTCTTAGTGTGGTTAACAAAACAGAGCTGCCAGGCTTATTTATATCAATAATTATTTAAGTTTATTGATTTGGTAATCAATTGCTATTGTCAATATTTCTTCAAAATCATGTTTGACTTAAGAAATTTACCAAAATTTGGCATTTCAACACGGCAATCTGCCAGATAAATGGATTTTGGAGCTGGAATTAATTCAAAATTTATATTAATTTTGTTAGTGTGGTTAACAAAACAGAGCTGCCAGGCTTATTTATATCAATAATTATTCAAGTGTATTGATTTGTTAATCAATTGCTAGTGTCAATGTATCTTCAAAACCCTGTTTGACTGAAGAAATTTACCAAAATGTGGCATTTCAATGCGTCAATCTGCCAGATAAATGGATTTTGGAGCTGGAATTAATTCAAAATTTATATTAATTTTGTTAGTGTGGTTAACAAAACAGAGCTGCCAGGCTTATTTATATCAATAATTATTTAACTTTATTGATTTGTTAAGCAATTGCTATTGTCAATATTTCTTCAAAACCATGTTTGACTGAAGAAATTTACCAAAATCTGGCATTTCGAAACGGCAATCTGCCAGAAAAATGGATTTTGAAGCTGGAATTAATTCAAAATTTATATTAATTTTGTTAGTGTGGTTAACAAAACAGAGCTGCCAGGCTTATGTATATCAATAATTGTTCAAGTTTATTGATTTGTTAATCATATGCTAGTGTCAATGTTTCTTCAAAACCCTGTTTGACTGAAGAAATTTACCAAAATTTGGCATTAAAATACGGCAATCTGCCAGATAAATGGATTTTTGAGCTGGAAATATTAATTATTCTTAAGAATAAATTAAAAATTTATATTTATTTTCTTAGTGTGGTTAACAAAACAGAGCTGCCAGGCTTATTTATATCAATAATTATTCAAGTTTATTGATATGTTAATCAATTGCTAGTGTTAATGTATCTTCAAAACCCTGTTTGACTGAAGAAATTTACCAAAATTTGGCATTTCAACACGGCAATCTGCCAGATAAATGGATTTTTGAGCTGGAAATATTAATTATTCTTAAGAATTAATTCAAAATTTATATTTATTTTCTTAGTGTGGTTAACAAAACAGAGCTGCCAGGCTTTGTTATATCAATAATTATTTAACTTTATTGATTTGTTAAGCAATTGCTATTGTCAATATTTCTTCAAAACCATGTTTGACTTAAGAAATTTACCAAAATCTGGCATTTCGACACGGCAATCTGCCAGATAAATGGATTTTGAAGCTGGAATTAATTCAAAATTTATATTAATTTTGTTAGTGTGGTTTACAAAACAGAGCTGCCAGGCTTATGTATATCAATAATTGTTCAAGTTTATTGATTTGTTAATCATATGCTAGTGTCAATGTTTCTTCAAAACCCTGTTTGACTGAAGAAATTTACCAAAATTTGGCATTTAAATACGGCAATCTGCCAGATAAATGGATTTTTGAGCTGGAAATATTAATTATTCTTAAGAATAAATTAAAAATTTATATTTATTTTCTTAGTGTGGTTAACAAAACAGAGCTGCCAGGCTTATTTATATCAATAATTATTCAAGTTTATTGATATGTTAATCAATTGCTAGTGTTAATGTATCTTCAAAACCCTGTTTGACTGAAGAAATTTACCAAAATTTGGCATTTCAACACGGCAATCTGCCAGATAAATGGATTTTTGAGCTGGAAATATTAATTATTCTTAAGAATTAATTAAAAATTTATATTTATTTTCTTAGTGTGGTTAACAAAACAGAGCTGCCAGGCTTATTTATATCAATAATTAATCAAGTTTATTGATATGTTAAGCAATTGCTATTGTCAATATTTCTTCAAAACCATGTTTGACTTAAGAAATTTACCAAAATTTGGCATTTCGACACGGCAATCTGCCAGATAAATGGATTTTGAAGCTGGAATTAATTCAAAATTTATATTAATTTTGTTAGTGTGGTTAACAAAACAGAGCTGCCAGGCTTATGTATATCAATAATTGTTCAAGTTTATTGATTTGTTAATCAATTGCTAGTGTCAATGTTTATTCAAAACCCTGTTTGGCTGAAGAAATTTAACAAAATTTGGCATTTAAATACGGCAATCTGCCAGATAAATGGATTTTTGAGCTGGAAATATTAATTATTCTTAAGAATTAATTAAAAATTTATATTTATTTTCTTAGTGTGGTTAACAAAACAGAGCTGCCAGGCTTATTTCTATCAATAATTATTTAAGTTTATTGATTTGTTAATCAATTGCTAATGTCAATATTTCTTTCAAACCATGTTTGACTTAAGAAATTTACCAAAATTTGGCATTTCAACACGGCAATCTGCCAGATAAATGGATTTTGGAGCTGGAATTAATTCAAAATTTATATTAATTTTGTTAGTGTGGTTAACAAAACAGAGCTGCCAGGCTTATTTATATCAATAATTATTCAAGTTTATTGATATGTTAAGCAATTGCTATTGTCAATATTTCTTCAAAACCATGTTTGACTTAAGAAATTTACCAAAATTTGGCATTTCGACACGGCAATCTGCCAGATAAATGGATTTTGAAGCTGGAATTAATTCAAAATTTATATTAATTTTGTTAGTGTGGTTAACAAAACAGAGCTGCCAGGCTTACTTATATCAATAATTATTCAAGTTTATTGATATGTTAATCAATTGCTAGTGTTAATGTATCTTCAAAACCCTGTTTGACTGAAGAAATTTACCAAAATTTGGCATTTCAACACGGCAATCTGCCAGATAAATGGATTTTTGAGCTGGAAATATTAATTATTCTTAAGAATTAATTAAAAATTTATATTTATTTTCATAGTGTGGTTAACAAAACAGAGCTGCCAGGCTTATTTATATCAATAATTATTCAAGTTTATTGATATGTTAAGCAATTGCTATTGTCAATATTTCTTCAAAACCATGTTTGACTTAAGAAATTTACCAAAATTTGGCATTTCGACACGGCAATCTGCCAGATAAATGGATTTTGAAGCTGGAATTAATTCAAAATTTATATTAATTTTGTTAGTGTGGTTAACAAAACAGAGCTGCCAGGCTTATGTATATCAATAATTGTTCAAGTTTATTGATTTGTTAATCATATGCTAGTGTCAATGTTTCTTCAAAACCCTGTTTGACTGAAGAAATTTACCAAAATTTGGCATTAAAATACGGCAATCTGCCAGATAAATGGATTTTTGAGCTGGAAATATTAATTATTCTTAAGAATAAATTAAAAATTTATATTTATTTTCTTAGTGTGGTTAACAAAACAGAGCTGCCAGGCTTATTTATATCAATAATTATTCAAGTTTATTGATATGTTAATCAATTGCTAGTGTTAATGTATCTTCAAAACCCTGTTTGACTGAAGAAATTTACCAAAATTTGGCATTTCAACACGGCAATCTGCCAGATAAATGGATTTTTGAGCTGGAAATATTAATTATTCTTAAGAATTAATTCAAAATTTATATTTATTTTCTTAGTGTGGTTAACAAAACAGAGCTGCCAGGCTTTGTTATATCAATAATTATTTAACTTTATTGATTTGTTAAGCAATTGCTATTGTCAATATTTCTTCAAAACCATGTTTGACTTAAGAAATTTACCAAAATCTGGCATTTCGACACGGCAATCTGCCAGATAAATGGATTTTGAAGCTGGAATTAATTCAAAATTTATATTAATTTTGTTAGTGTGGTTAACAAAACAGAGCTGCCAGGCTTATGTATATCAATAATTGTTCAAGTTTATTGATTTGTTAATCATATGCTAGTGTCAATGTTTCTTCAAAACCCTGTTTGACTGAAGAAATTTACCAAAATTTGGCATTTAAATACGGCAATCTGCCAGATAAATGGATTTTTGAGCTGGAAATATTAATTATTCTTAAGAATAAATTAAAAATTTATATTTATTTTCTTAGTGTGGTTAACAAAACAGAGCTGCCAGGCTTATTTATATCAATAATTATTCAAGTTTATTGATATGTTAATCAATTGCTAGTGTTAATGTATCTTCAAAACCCTGTTTGACTGAAGAAATTTACCAAAATTTGGCATTTCAACACGGCAATCTGCCAGATAAATGGATTTTTGAGCTGGAAATATTAATTATTCTTAAGAATTAATTAAAAATTTATATTTATTTTCTTAGTGTGGTTAACAAAACAGAGCTGCCAGGCTTATTTATATCAATAATTAATCAAGTTTATTGATATGTTAAGCAATTGCTATTGTCAATATTTCTTCAAAACCATGTTTGACTTAAGAAATTTACCAAAATTTGGCATTTCGACACGGCAATCTGCCAGATAAATGGATTTTGAAGCTGGAATTAATTCAAAATTTATATTAATTTTGTTAGTGTGGTTAACAAAACAGAGCTGCCAGGCTTATGTATATCAATAATTGTTCAAGTTTATTGATTTGTTAATCAATTGCTAGTGTCAATGTTTATTCAAAACCCTGTTTGGCTGAAGAAATTTAACAAAATTTGGCATTTAAATACGGCAATCTGCCAGATAAATGGATTTTTGAGCTGGAAATATTAATTATTCTTAAGAATTAATTAAAAATTTATATTTATTTTCTTAGTGTGGTTAACAAAACAGAGCTGCCAGGCTTATTTATATCAATAATTATTTAAGTTTATTGATTTGTTAATCAATTGCTAATGTCAATATTTCTTTCAAACCATGTTTGACTTAAGAAATTTACCAAAATTTGGCATTTCAACACGGCAATCTGCCAGATAAATGGATTTTGGAGCTGGAATAAATTCAAAATTTATATTAATTTTGTTAGTGTGGTTAACAAAACAGAGCTGCCAGGCTTATTTATATCAATAATTATTCAAGTTTATTGATATGTTAAGCAATTGCTATTGTCAATATTTCTTCAAAACCATGTTTGACTTAAGAAATTTACCAAAATTTGGCATTTCGACACGGCAATCTGCCAGATAAATGGATTTTGAAGCTGGAATTAATTCAAAATTTATATTAATTTTGTTAGTGTGGTTAACAAAACAGAGATGCCAGGCTTACTTATATCAATAATTATTCAAGTTTATTGATATGTTAATCAATTGCTAGTGTTAATGTATCTTCAAAACCCTGTTTGACTGAAGAAATTTACCAAAATTTGGCATTTCAACACGGCAATCTGCCAGATAAATGGATTTTTGAGCTGGAAATATTAATTATTCTTAAGAATTAATTAAAAATTTATATTTATTTTCATAGTGTGGTTAACAAAACAGAGCTGCCAGGCTTATTTATATCAATAATTATTCAAGTTTATTGATATGTTAAGCAATTGCTATTGTCAATATTTCTTCAAAACCATGTTTGACTTAAGAAATTTACCAAAATTTGGCATTTCGACACGGCAATCTGCCAGATAAATGGATTTTGAAGCTGGAATTAATTCAAAATTTATATTAATTTTGTTAGTGTGGTTAACAAAACAGAGCTGCCAGGCTTATGTATATCAATAATTGTTCAAGTTTATTGATTTGTTAATCAATTGCTAGTGTCAATGTTTATTCAAAACCCTGTTTGACTGAAGAAATTTACCAAAATTTGGCATTTAAATACGGCAATCTGCCAGATAAATGGATTTTTGAGCTGGAAATATTAATTATTCTTAAGAATTAATTAAAAATTTATATTTATTTTCTTAGTGTGGTTAACAAAACAGAGCTGCCAGGCTTATTTATATCAATAATTATTTAAGTTTATTGATTTGTTAATCAATTGCTAATGTCAATATTTCTTTCAAACCATGTTTGACTTAAGAAATTTACCAAAATTTGGCATTTCAACACGGCAATCTGCCAGATAAATGGATTTTGGAGCTGGAATTAATTCAAAATTTATATTAATTTTGTTAGTGTGGTTAACAAAACAGAGCTGCCAGGCTTATTTATATCAATAATTATTCAAGTTTATTGATATGTTAAGCAATTGCTATTGTCAATATTTCTTCAAAACCATGTTTGACTTAAGAAATTTACCAAAATTTGGCATTTCGACACGGCAATCTGCCAGATAAATGGATTTTGAAGCTGGAATTAATTCAAAATTTATATTAATTTTGTTAGTGTGGTTAACAAAACAGAGCTGCCAGGCTTACTTATATCAAAAATTATTCAAGTTTATTGATTTGTTAATTAATTGCTAGTGTCAATGTATCTTCAAAACCCTGTTTGACTGAAGAAATTTACCAAAATTTGGCATTTCAACACGGCAATCTGCCAGATAAATGGATTTTGGAGCTGGAATTAATTCAAAATTTATATTTTTTTTCTTAATGTGGTTAACAAAACAGAGCTGCCAGGCTTACTTATATCAAAAATTATTCAAGTTTATTGATTTGTTAATCAATTGCTAGTGTCAATGTATCTTCAAAACCCTGTTTGACTGAAGAAATTTACCAAAATGTGGCATTTCAATGCGGAAATCTGCCAGATAAATGGATTTTGGAGCTGGAAATATTCTTCATTCTTAAGAATTAATTTAAAATTTATCTCGATTTTCTTAGTGTGGTTAACATAACAGAGCTGCCAGGCTTATTTATATCAATAATTATTCAAGTTTATTGATTTGTTAATCAATTGCTTGTTGCGATTTTACTTCAAAACCCTGTTTGACTAACGCATTTTATCAAAATTTGGCATTTCAACACGGCAATCTGACAGATAATTGGATTTTGGAACTGGAAATATTCTTCATTCTTTAGAATTAATTCAAAATTTATCTCGATTTTCTTAGTGTGGTTAACATAACAGAGCTGCCATGTTTATTTATATCAATAATTATTCAAGTTTATTGATTTGATAATCAATTGCAAGTGTCAATGTTTCTTCAAAACCCTGTTTGAGTGAAGAAATTTACCAAAATTTGGCATTTCAACACGGCAATCTGCCAGATAAATGGATTTTGGAACTGGAAATATTCTTCATTCTTAAGAATTAATTCAAAATTTATCTCGATTTTCTTAGTGTGGTTAACATAACAGAACTGCCAGGCTTATTTATATCAATAATTATTCAAGTTTATTGATTTGATAATCAATTGCAAGTGTCAATGTTTCTTCAAAACAATGTTTGAGTGAAGAAATTTACCAAAATTTGGCATTTTAACACGGCAATCTGCCAGATAAATATATTTTGGAACTGGAAATATTCTTCATTCTTAAGAATTAATACAAAATTTATCTCGATTTTCTTAGTGTGGTTAACATAACAGAGCTGCCAGGCTTATTTATATCAATAATTATTCAAGTTTATTGATTTGATAATCAATTGCAAGTGTAAATGTTTCTTCAAAACCCTGTTAGAGTGAAGCAATTTACGAAAATTTGGCATTTCAACACGGCAATCTGCCAGATAAATGGATTTTTGAGCTGGAAATATTAATTATTCTTAAGAATTAATTAAAAATTTATATTTATTTTCTTAGTGTGGTTAACAAAACAGAGCTGCCAGGCTTATTTATATCAATAATTATTTAAGTTTATTGATTTGGTAATCAATTGCTATTGTCAATATTTCTTCAAAATCATGTTTGACTTAAGAAATTTACCAAAATTTGGCATTTCAACACGGCAATCTGCCAGATAAATGGATTTTGGAGCTGGAATTAATTCAAAATTTATATTAATTTTGTTAGTGTGGTTAACAAAACAGAGCTGCCAGGCTTATTTATATCAATAATTATTCAAGTGTATTGATTTGTTAATCAATTGCTAGTGTCAATGTATCTTCAAAACCCTGTTTGACTGAAGAAATTTACCAAAATGTGGCATTTCAATGCGTCAATCTGCCAGATAAATGGATTTTGGAGCTGGAATTAATTCAAAATTTATATTAATTTTGTTAGTGTGGTTAACAAAACAGAGCTGCCAGGCTTATTTATATCAATAATTATTTAACTTTATTGATTTGTTAAGCAATTGCTATTGTCAATATTTCTTCAAAACCATGTTTGACTGAAGAAATTTACCAAAATCTGGCATTTCGAAACGGCAATCTGCCAGAAAAATGGATTTTGAAGCTGGAATTAATTCAAAATTTATATTAATTTTGTTAGTGTGGTTAACAAAACAGAGCTGCCAGGCTTATGTATATCAATAATTGTTCAAGTTTATTGATTTGTTAATCATATGCTAGTGTCAATGTTTCTTCAAAACCCTGTTTGACTGAAGAAATTTACCAAAATTTGGCATTAAAATACGGCAATCTGCCAGATAAATGGATTTTTGAGCTGGAAATATTAATTATTCTTAAGAATAAATTAAAAATTTATATTTATTTTCTTAGTGTGGTTAACAAAACAGAGCTGCCAGGCTTATTTATATCAATAATTATTCAAGTTTATTGATATGTTAATCAATTGCTAGTGTTAATGTATCTTCAAAACCCTGTTTGACTGAAGAAATTTACCAAAATTTGGCATTTCAACACGGCAATCTGCCAGATAAATGGATTTTTGAGCTGGAAATATTAATTATTCTTAAGAATTAATTCAAAATTTATATTTATTTTCTTAGTGTGGTTAACAAAACAGAGCTGCCAGGCTTTGTTATATCAATAATTATTTAACTTTATTGATTTGTTAAGCAATTGCTATTGTCAATATTTCTTCAAAACCATGTTTGACTTAAGAAATTTACCAAAATCTGGCATTTCGACACGGCAATCTGCCAGATAAATGGATTTTGAAGCTGGAATTAATTCAAAATTTATATTAATTTTGTTAGTGTGGTTAACAAAACAGAGCTGCCAGGCTTATGTATATCAATAATTGTTCAAGTTTATTGATTTGTTAATCATATGCTAGTGTCAATGTTTCTTCAAAACCCTGTTTGACTGAAGAAATTTACCAAAATTTGGCATTTAAATACGGCAATCTGCCAGATAAATGGATTTTTGAGCTGGAAATATTAATTATTCTTAAGAATAAATTAAAAATTTATATTTATTTTCTTAGTGTGGTTAACAAAACAGAGCTGCCAGGCTTATTTATATCAATAATTATTCAAGTTTATTGATATGTTAATCAATTGCTAGTGTTAATGTATCTTCAAAACCCTGTTTGACTGAAGAAATTTACCAAAATTTGGCATTTCAACACGGCAATCTGCCAGATAAATGGATTTTTGAGCTGGAAATATTAATTATTCTTAAGAATTAATTAAAAATTTATATTTATTTTCTTAGTGTGGTTAACAAAACAGAGCTGCCAGGCTTATTTATATCAATAATTATTTAAGTTTATTGATTTGTTAATCAATTGCTAATGTCAATATTTCTTTCAAACCATGTTTGACTTAAGAAATTTACCAAAATTTGGCATTTCAACACGGCAATCTGCCAGATAAATGGATTTTGGAGCTGGAATTAATTCAAAATTTATATTAATTTTGTTAGTGTGGTTAACAAAACAGAGCTGCCAGGCTTATTTATATCAATAATTATTCAAGTTTATTGATATGTTAAGCAATTGCTATTGTCAATATTTCTTCAAAACCATGTTTGACTTAAGAAATTTACCAAAATTTGGCATTTCGACACGGCAATCTGCCAGATAAATGGATTTTGAAGCTGGAATTAATTCAAAATTTATATTAATTTTGTTAGTGTGGTTAACAAAACAGAGCTGCCAGGCTTACTTATATCAATAATTATTCAAGTTTATTGATATGTTAATCAATTGCTAGTGTTAATGTATCTTCAAAACCCTGTTTGACTGAAGAAATTTACCAAAATTTGGCATTTCAACACGGCAATCTGCCAGATAAATGGATTTTTGAGCTGGAAATATTAATTATTCTTAAGAATTAATTCAAAATTTATATTTATTTTCTTAGTGTGGTTAACAAAACAGAGCTGCCAGGCTTATTTATATCAATAATTATTTAACTTTATTGATTTGTTAAGCAATTGCTATTGTCAATATTTCTTCAAAACCATGTTTGACTTAAGAAATTTACCAAAATCTGGCATTTCGACACGGCAATCTGCCAGATAAATGGATTTTGAAGCTGGAATTAATTCAAAATTTATATTAATTTTGTTAGTGTGGTTAACAAAACAGAGCTGCCAGGCTTATGTATATCAATAATTGTTCAAGAATATTGATTTGTTAATCATATGCTAGTGTCAATGTTTCTTCAAAACCCTGTTTGACTGAAGAAATTTACCAAAATTTGGCATTTAAATACGGCAATCTGCCAGATAAATGGATTTTTGAGCTGGAAATATTAATTATTGTTAAGAATTAATTAAAAATTTATATTTATTTTCTTAGTGTGGTTAACAAAACAGAGCTGCCAGGCTTATTTATATCAATAATTATTCAAGTTTATTGATATGTTAATCAATTGCTAGTGTTAATGTATCTTCAAAACCCTGTTTGACTGAAGAAATTTACCAAAATTTGGCATTTCAACACGGCAATCTGCCAGATAAATGGATTTTGGAGCTGGAATTAATTCAAAATTTATATTAATTTTGTTAGTGTGGTTAACAAAACAGAGCTGCCAGGCTTATTTATATCAATAATTATTCAAGTTTATTGATTTGTTAATCAATTGCTAGTGTCAATGTATCTTCAAAACCCTGTTTGACTGAAGAAATTTACCAAAATTTGGCATTTCAACACGGCAATCTGCCAGATAAATGGATTTTGGAGCTGGAATTAATTCAAAATTTATATTTGTTTTCTTAGTGTGGTTAACAAAACAGAGCTGCCAGGCTTACTTATATCAATAATTATTCAAGTTTATTGATATGTTAATCAATCGCTAGTGTTAATGTATCTTCAAAACCCTGTTTGACTGAAGAAATTTACCAAAATTTGGCATTTCAACACGGCAATCTGCCAGATAAATGGATTTTTGAGCTGGAAATATTAATTATTCTTAAGAATTAATTAAAAATTTATATTTATTTTCTTAGTGTGGTTAACAAAACAGAGCTGCCAGGCTTATTTATATCAATAATTATTTAAGTTTATTGATTTGTTAATCAATTGCTAATGTCAATATTTCTTCAAAACCATGTTTGACTTAAGAAATTTACCAAAATTTGGCATTTCAACACAGCAATCTGCCAGATAAATGGATTTTGGAGCTGGAATTAATTAAAAATTTATATTTGTTTTCTTAGTGTGGTTAACAAAACAGAGCTGCCAGGCTTACTTATATCAATAATTATTCAAGTTTATTGATATGTTAATCAATTGCTAGTGTTAATGTATCTTCAAAACCCTGTTTGACTGAAGAAATTTACCCAAATTTGGCATTTCAACACGGCAATCTGCCAGATAAATGGATTTTTGAGCTGGAAATATTAATTATTCTTAAGAATTAATCAAAATTTATATTAATTTTGTTAGTGTGGTTAACAAAACAGAGCTGCCAGGCTTATTTATATCAATAATTATTCAAGTTTTTTGATTTGTTAATCAATTGATAGTGTCAATGTATCTTCAAAACCCTGTTTGACTGAAGAAATTTACCAAAATTTGGCATTTCAACACGGCAATCTGCCAAATAAATGGATTTTCGAGCTGGAATTAATTCAAAATTTATATTTATTTTCTTAATGTGGTTAACAAAACAGAGCTGCCAGGCTTATTTATATCAATAATTATTCAAGTTTATTAATTGGTTAATCAATTGCTAGTGTTAATGTATCTTCAAAACCCTGTTTGACTGAAGAAATTTACCAAAATTTGGCATTTCAACACGGCAATCTGCCAGATAAATGGATTTTGGAGCTGGAATTAATTCAAAATTTATATTTGTTTTCTTAGTGTGGTTAACAAAACAGAGCTGCCAGGCTTACTTATATCAACAATTATTCAAGTTTATTGATATGTTAATCAATTGCTAGTGTTAATGTATCTTCAAAACCCTGTTTGACTGAAGAAATTTACCAAAATTTGGCATTTCAACACGGCAATCTGCCAGATAAATGGATTTTTGAGCTGGAAATATTAATTATTCTTAAGAATTCATTAAAAATTTATATTTATTTTCTTAGTGTGGTTAAGAAAACAGAGCTGCCAGGCTTATTTATATCAATAATTATTTAAGTTTATAATCAATTGCTATTGTCAATATTTCTTCAAAATCATGTTTGACTGAAGAAATTTACCAAAATTTGGCATTTCAACACGGCAATCTGTCAGATAAATGGATTTTGAAGCTGGAATTAATTCAAAATTTATATTAATTTTGTTAGTGTGGTTAACAAAACAGAGCTGCCAGGCTTATTTATATCAATAATTATTCAAGTTTATTGATTTGTTAATCAATTGCTAGTGTCAATGTATCTTCAAAACCCTGTTTGACTGAAGAAATTTACCAAAATTTGGCATTTCAACACGGCAATCTGCCAGATAAATGGATTTTGGAGCTGGAATAAATTCAAAATTTATATTTATTTTCTTAGTGTGGTTAAAAAAACAGAGCTGCCAGGCTTATTTATATCATTAATTATTCATGTTTATTGATTTGTTAATCAATTGCTAGTATCAATGTATCTTCAAAACCCTGTTTGACTGAAGAAATTTACCAAAATTTGGCATTTCAACACGGCAATCTGCCAGCTAAATGGATTTTGGAGCTGGAAATATTCATTATTCTAAAGAATTAATTCAAAATTTATATTTATTTTATTAGTGTGGTTAACAAAACAGAGCTGCCAGGCTTATTTATATCAATAATTATTCAAGTTTTTTGATTTGTTAATCAATTGCTAGTGTCAATGTTTCTTCAAAACCCTGTTTGACTGAAGAAATTTACCAAAATTTGGCATTTCAACACGGCAATCTGCCAGATAAATGGATTTTCGAGCTGGAATTAATTCAAAATTTATATTTATTTTCTTAATGTGGTTAACAAAACAGAGCTGCCAGGCTTATTTATATCAATAATTATTCAAGTTTATTAATTGGTTAATCAATTGCTAGTGTTAATGTATCTTCAAAACCCTGTTTGACTGAAGAAATTTACCAAAATTTGGCATTTCAACACGGCAATCTGCCAGATAAATGGATTTTGAAGCTGGAATTATTCTTCATTCTTAAGAATTAATACAAAATTTATCTCGATTTTCTTAGTGTGGTTAACATAACAGAGCTGCCAGGCTTATTTATATCAATAATTATTCAAGTTTATTGATTTGATAATCAATTGCAAGTGTAAATGTTTCTTCAAAACCCTGTTAGAGTGAAGCAATTTACGAAAATTTGGCATTTCAACACGGCAATCTGCCAGATAAATGGATTTTTGAGCTGGAAATATTAATTATTCTTAAGAATTAATTCAAAATTTATCTCGATTTTCTTAGTGTGGTTAACATAACAGAGCTGCCAGGCTTATTTATATCAATAATTATTCAAGTTTATTGATTTGATAATCAATTGCAAGTGTCAATGTTTCTTCAAAACCCTGTTTGAGTGAAGAAATTTACCAAAATTTGGCATTTCAACACGGCAATCTGCCAGATAAATGGATTTTGGAACTGGAAATATTCTTCATTCTTAAGAATTAATTCAAAATTTATCTCGATTTTCTTAGTGTGGTTAACATAACAGAACTGGCAGGCTTATTTATATCAATAATTATTCAAGTTTATTGATTTGATAATCAATTGCAAGTGTCAATGTTTCTTCAAAACCCTGTTTGAGTGAAGAAATTTACCAAAATTTGGCATTTCAACACGGCAATCTGCCAGATAAATATTTTTTGGAACTGGAAATATTCTTCATTCTTAAGAATTAATACAAAATTTATCTCGATTTTCTTAGTGTGGTTAACATAACAGAGCTGCCAGGCTTATTTATATCAATAATTATTCAAGTTTATTGATTTGATAATCAATTGCAAGTGTAAATGTTTCTTCAAAACATTGTTAGAGTGAAGCAATTTATGAAAATTTGGCATTTCAACACGGCAATCTGCCAGATAAATGGATTTTTGAGCTGGAAATATTAATTATTCTTAAGAATTAATTAAAAATTTATATTTATTTTCTTAGTGTGGTTAAGAAAACAGAGCTGCCAGGCTTATTTATATCAATAATTATTTAAGTTTATTGATTTGTTAATCAATTGCTATTGTCAATATTTCTTCAAAATCATGTTTGACTGAAGAAATTTACCAAAATTTGGCATTTCAACACGGCAATCTGCCAGATAAATGGATTTTGAAGCTGGAATTTTGTTAGTGTGGTTAACAAAACAGAGCTGCCAGGCTTATTTATATCAATAATTATTCAAGTTTATTGATTTGTTAATCAACTGATAGTCTCAATGTATCTTCAAAACCCTGTTTGACTGAAGAAATTTACCAAAATTTGGCATTTCAACACGGCAATCTGCCAGATAAATGGATTTTGGAGCTGGAATAAATTCAAAATTTATATTTATTTTCTTAGTGTGGTTAAAAAAACAGAGCTGCCAGGCTTATTTATATCATTAATTATTCATGTTTATTGATTTGTTAATCAATTGCTAGTGTCAATGTATCTTCAAAACCCTGTTTGACTGAAGAAATTTACCAAAATTTGGCATTTCAACACGGCAATCTGCCAGCTAAATGGATTTTGGAGCTGGAAATATTCATTATTCTTAAGAATTAATTCAAAATTTATATTTATTTTCTTAGTGTGGTTAACAAAACAGAGCTGCCAGGCTTATTTATATCAATAATTATTCTTGTTTATTAATTGGTTAATCAATTGCTAGTGTTAATGTATCTTCAAAACCCTGTTTGACTGAAGAAATTTACCAAAATTTGGCATTTCAACACGGCAATCTGCCAGATAAATGGATTTTGGAGCTGGAATTAATTCAAAATTTATATTTATTTTCTTAATGTGGTTAACAAAACAGAGCTGCCAGGCTTATTTATATCAATAATTATTCAAGTTTATTGATTTGATAATCAATTGCAAGTGTCAATGTTTCTTCAAAACCCTGTTTGAGTGAAGAAATTTACCAAAATTTGGCATTTCAACACGGCAATCTGCCAGATAAATGGATTTTGGAACTGGAAATATTCTTCATTCTTAAGAATTAATTCAAAATTTATCTCGATTTTCTTAGTGTGGTTAACATAACAGAACTGCCAGGCTTATTTATATCAATAATTATTCAAGTTTATTGATTTGATAATCAATTGCAAGTGTCAATGTTTCTTCAAAACCCTGTTTGAGTGAAGCAATTTACGAAAATTTGGCATTTCAACACGGCAATCTGCCAGATAAATGGATTTTTGAGCTGGAAATATTAATTATTCTTAAGAATTAATTAAAAATTTATATTTATTTTCTTAGTGTGGTTAAGAAAACAGAGCTGCCAGGCTTATTTATATCAATAATTATTTAAGTTTATTGATTTGTTAATCAATTGCTATTGTCAATATTTCTTCAAAATCATGTTTGACTGAAGAAATTTACCAAAATTTGGCATTTCAACACGGCAATCTGCCAGATAAATGGATTTTGAAGCTGGAATTAATTCATAATTTATATTTATTTTGTTAGTGTGGTTAACAAAACAGAGCTGCCAGGCTTATTTATATCAATAATTATTCAAGTTTATTGATTTGTTAATCAATTGCTATTGTCAATGTATCTTCAAAACCCTGTTTGACTGAAGAAATTTACCAAAATTTGGCATTTCAACACGGCAATCTGCCAGATAAATGGATTTTGGAGCTGGAATAAATTCAAAATTTATATTTATTTTCTTAGTGTGGTTAAAAAACAGAGCTGCCAGGCTTATTTATATCATTAATTATTCATGTTTATTGATTTGTTAATCAATTGCTAGTGTCAATGTATCTTCAAAACCCTGTTTGACTGAAGAAATTTACCAAAATTTGGCATTTCAACACGGCAATCTGCCAGCTAAATGGATTTGGAGCTGGAAATATTCATTATTCTTAAGAATTAATTCAAAATTTATATTTATTTTCTTAGTGCGGTTAACAAAACAGAGCTGCCAGGCTTATTTATATCAATAATTATTCAAGTTTATTAATTGGTTAATCAATTGCTAGTGTTAATGTATCTTCAAAACCCTGTTTGACTGAAGAAATTTACCAAAATTTGGCATTTCAACACGGCAATCTGCCAGATAAATGGATTTTGGAGCTGGAATTATTCTTCATTCTTAAGAATTAATACAAAATTTATCTCGATTTTCTTAGTGTGGTTAACATAACAGAGCTGCCAGGCTTATTTATATCAATAATTATTCAAGTTTATTGATTTGATAATCAATTGCAAGTGTAAATGTTTCTTCAAAACCCTGTTAGAGTGAAGCAATTTACGAAAATTTGGCATTTCAACACGGCAATCTGCCAGATAAATGGATTTTTGAGCTGGAAATATTAATTATTCTTAAGAATTAATTCAAAATTTATCTCGATTTTCTTAGTGTGGTTAACATAACAGAGCTGCCAGGCTTATTTATATCAATAATTATTCAAGTTTATTGATTTGATAATCAATTGCAAGTGTCAATGTTTCTTCAAAACCCTGTTTGAGTGAAGAAATTTACCAAAATTTGGCATTTCAACACGGCAATCTGCCAGATAAATGGATTTTGGAACTGGAAATATTCTTCATTCTTAAGAATTAATTCAAAATTTATCTCGATTTTCTTAGTGTGGTTAACATAACAGAACTGCCAGGCTTATTTATATCAATAATTATTCAAGTTTATTGATTTGATAATCAATTGCAAGTGTCAATGTTTCTTCAAAACCCTGTTTGAGTGAAGAAATTTACCAAAATTTGGCATTTCAACACGGCAATCTGCCAGATAAATATATTTTGGAACTGGATATATTCTTCATTCTTAAGAATTAATACAAAATTTATCTCGATTTTCTTGGTGTGGTTAACATAACAGAGCTGCCAGGCTTATTTATATCAATAATTATTCAAGTTTATTGATTTGATAATCAATTGCAAGTGTCAATGTTTCTTCAAAACCCTGTTTGAGTGAAGAAATTTACCAAAATTTGGCATTTCAACACGGCAATCTGCCAGATAAATGGATTTTGGAACTGGAAATATTCTTCATTCTTAAGAATTAATTCAAAATTTATCTCGATTTTCTTAGTGTGGTTAACATAACAGAACTGCCAGGCTTATTTATATCAATAATTATTCAAGTTTATTGATTTGATAATCAATTGCAAGTGTCAATGTTTCTTCAAAACCCTGTTTGAGTGAAGAAATTTA